>NW_027453976.1:0-114823 GCF_040206685.1 Ascaphus truei
TGGAGAGCGAGCAGGGAGAGAGAACGGGAGAGAGCAGGCGAGAAAGCAGGGCCGAGAGCAGGGCGAGAGCAAGGGCGAGAGAAGGGCGAGAGAGAGAGACGGCGAAGGCGAGAGAGAGAAGGGCGAGAGAGAGAGAGAGAGAGAAGGGCGAGAGAGAGAGACAGGCAGCGAGAGAGCGAGAGCAGGGCGAGAGCGAGAGAGCACGGGCGAGAGAGAGAGAAGGGCGAGAGAGAGAGACGGGCGAGAGAAGAGAAGGGCGAGAGAGAGAAGGGCGAGAGAGAGCGAAGGGCGAGAAGGGCGAGAGAGAGAAGGGCGAGAGAAGGGGCGAGAGAGAGAGAAGGGCGAGAGAAGGGCGAGAGAGAGAGACGGGCGAGAGAAGCGAGGCGAGAGAGCGAGAGGAGAGAGAAGGGCGAGAGAGAGGAGAGAGAGAAGGGAGAGAGAGGAGAGAGAGAGAGAAGGGCGAGAGAGCAGAGGCGAGAGAGAGAGGAGGCGAGAGGAGAGAGAAGGGCGAGAGAGAGAGAGAGAGAGAAGGGCGAGAGAGAGAGAGGAGCGAGAAGGGCGAGAGAGAGAGGGCGAGAGAGAAGGGCGAGAGAGAGAGGAGAGCGAAGGGCGAGAGAGAGAGAGAGAGAGGAGAGAGAAGGGCGAGAGAGAGAGGAGAGAGAGGCGAGAGAGAGAGAGGAGAGAGAGGGCGAGAGAGGAGAGAGGGAGAGAGAAGGGCGAGAGAGAGAGAGAGAGGAGAGAGAAGGCGAGAGAGAGAGAGAGGAGAGAGAAGGGCGAGAGAGAGAGAGAGAGGAGAGAGAAGGGCGAGAGAGAGAGAGAGAGAGAGAGAGAAGGGCGAGAGAGAGAGAGAGAGGAGAGAGAAGGGCGAGAGAGAGAGAGAGAGGAGAGAGAAGGGCGAGAGAGAGAGAGAGAGGAGAGAGAAGGGCGAGAGAGAGAGAGAGAGAGAGAGAGAGGAGAGAGAAGGGCGAGAGAGAGAGAGGGAGAGAGAAGGGCGAGAGAGAGAGAGGAGAGAGAAGGGCGAGAGAGAGAGAGGAGAGAGAAGGGCGAGAGAGAGAGAGGAGAGAGAAGGGCGAGAGAGAGAGAGGAGAGAGAAGGGCGAGAGAGAGAGAGGAGAGAGAAGGGCGAGAGAGAGAGAGGAGAGAGAAGGGCGAGAGAGAGAGAGGAGAGAGAAGGGCGAGAGAGAGAGAGGAGAGAGAAGGGCGAGAGAGAGAGAGGAGAGAGAAGGGCGAGAGAGAGAGAGGAGAGAGAAGGGCGAGAGAGAGAGAGGAGAGAGAAGGGCGAGAGAGAGAGAGGAGAGAGAAGGGCAAGAGAGAGAGAGGAGAGAGAAGGGCGAGAGAGAGAGAGGAGAGAGAAGGGCGAGAGAGAGAGAGAGAGGAGAGAGAAGGGCAAGAGAGAGAGAGAGAGGAGAGAGAAGGGCGAGAGAGAGAGAGAGAGAGAGAGGAGAGAGAAGGGCGAGAGAGAGAGAGAGAGGAGAGAGAAGGGCGAGAGAGAGAGAGGAGAGAGAAGGGCGAGAGAGAGAGAGAGAGAGGAGAGAGAAGGGCGAGAGAGAGAGAGGAGAGAGAAGGGCGAGAGAGAGAGAGGAGAGAGAAGGGCGAGAGAGAGAGAGGAGAGAGAAGGGCGAGAGAGAGAGAGGAGAGAGAAGGGCGAGAGAGAGAGAGGAGAGAGAAGGGCGAGAGAGAGAGAGGAGAGAGAAGGGCGAGAGAGAGAGAGGAGAGAGAAGGGCGAGAGAGAGAGAGGAGAGAGAAGGGCGAGAGAGAGAGAGGAGAGAGAAGGGCGAGAGAGAGAGAGGAGAGAGAAGCGCGAGAGAGAGAGAGGAGAGAGAAGGGCGAGAGAGAGAGAGGAGAGAGAAGGGCGAGAGAGAGAGAGGAGAGAGAAGGGCGAGAGAGAGAGAGAGGAGAGAGAAGGGCGAGAGGAGAGAGAAGGGAGAGGGAGAGAGGAGAGAGAAGGGAGAGGGAGAGAGGAGAGAGAGAAGGGAGAGGGAGAGAGGAAAGAGAAGGGAGAGGTTGAGAATGGAAAGAGAGAGAAGGGAAAGGGAGAGAGAGAAGGGAGGTCAGGTGTTCAGGATATCCAAGCTTCAACACAGATGCTTTAATCAGTCCCTGCTTCAGCACAGGTGGCTCAATCAGGGTCTCTGTCTTCAAACAAGCCTCTGTTTGAGCCACTTGTGCTGAAGCTGGAAAATCCTGAAATTCAGACATGTTTCGTGGCTTAAGGACTTGAGTTGAGCAGCCATGTGTTCAAATTCTATTATACTTTTTATTTACATTTGCATCTAGAGTACTCTTTAGAAGCGGTTTGTCTCACTTCAGAGTGGCTAGGATAGGCCGCAAAAGCCATTGAGATTTACAGGGAAAAAAAGAGGCATAACAAACTAAGGCTGCCATCTCTTTATATCACAAGGTTACTCAGCAAACTTAACAGAAAAAACACAGAGAATACACAGAACTATGCAAAGAGCCACCCACAAACAGGGCTGGTTGATGATAAACCAATGAATACCATATTTCAAACCAAAGAAAAATTAACATGTACAGTATTTAAAGTACGTGAATGTGACCGCAATCACCGTTATGAATAGGTATATAGGATCAAACGACAGGTGCTCAAGGGGTATAGATATAATGTTTATCAGTGTTGATCAAAAAAGATTTGATCAGAAGAGTTCCCCTTATATACAGCACTCTATTGTCATTCGTATGGTAAAGGTAGACAACAATTGGTCTTGCAGTATATTACTGCAGATCTGTCAGGTTGGCCAGAATCACTGCGGATATCAGAAAATAATAAAATTTTATTAATTCTACATAGATAATTAAAAACACATATACATGATTAAAAATCCCTTTTTGTGGCTGATATGTAAATAGGATGAGGATTATTTGGATCTATTGCCATATATCATCATATCATGACTCTCAGAGTAATAACAGCAGGTCTGTAATTGATTTGTACAGCACCGACATTGTTTATTGCACTAAATCACGACGGCACGCCGAGATCTACCCCAGCTGCCGCCAGTAACAACCGCGCGCCGCCGCGTTTCCCCCACGCACCCCCCCTCCACTTCGCGCGCAATTTACCTCCCTTCCCGACACCGTACCCGGCTCCTGCTCTGCCCCTCTGCTTCCCCGCACCCCCGCTTACCTTCATTTGATCTCCAGGGGTGTCGGGGAAGCCTGGGGAAGCCGGGGAAGACGGGCGCGCATGTTACTGTGACGTCACAGTGCGCCGCCACGCGCCGCGGCTACCCGCTTCCCAGCCGCATGGAGCCGGCGGCTTTTGCTTCAATAAGCAATGTCGCTACTGTATGTGGCTAGCTAGCAAACAAATTGGTCTTGCAGTATATTACTGCAGATCTGTCAGGTTGGCCAGAATCACTGCGGATATCAGAAAATAATAAAATTTTATTAATTCTACATAGATAATTAAAAACACATATACATGATTAAAAATCCCTTTTTGTGGCTGATATGTAAATAGGATGAGGATTATTTGGATCTATTGCCATATATCATCATATCATGACTCTCAGAGTAATAACAGCAGGTCTGTAATTGATTTGTATGTGGCTAGCTAGCAAACAAATTGGTCTTGCAGTATATTACTGCAGATCTGTCAGGTTGGCCAGAATCACTGCGGATATCAGAAAATAATAAAATTTTATTAATTCTACATAGATAATTAAAAACACATATACATGATTAAAAATCCCTTTTTGTGGTTGATATGTAAATAGGATGAGGATTATTTGGATCTATTGCCATATATCATCATATCATGACTCTCAGAGTAATAACAGCAGGTCTGTAATTGATTTGTATGTGGCTAGCTAGCAAACAAATTGGTCTTGCAGTATATTACTGCAGATCTGTCAGGTTGGCCAGAATCACTGCGGATATCAGAAAATAATAAAATTTTATTAATTCTACATAGATAATTAAAAACACATATACATTATTAAAAATCCCTTTTTGTGGCTGATATGTAAATAGGATGAGGATTATTTGAATCTATTGCCATATATCATCATATCATGACTCTCAGAGTAATAACAGCAGGTCTGTAATTGATTTGCATGTGGCTAGCTAGCAAACAAATTGGTCTTGCAGTATATTACTGCAGATCTGTCAGGTTGGCCAGAATCACTGCGGATATCAGAAAATAATAACATTTTATTAATTCTACATAGATAATTAAAAACACATATACATTATTAAAAATCCCTTTTTGTGGCTGATATGTAAATAGGATGAGGATTATTTGGATCTCTTGCCATATATCATCATATCATGACTCTCAGAGTAATAACAGCAGGTCTGTAATTGATTTGTATGTGGCTAGCTAGCAAACAAATGTTGGCAAAAATCACAGTTTGAGATCATATCATAACTCACAGAGTAATAACAGCAGGTCTGTAAATGTTTTGTACAGTATGTTATTAACTCGCAGATAGATACTTGCAAAATTCACCATTCAAACCACAATCACTGTCTAACATATATACTGGTATTGCTGCTCTGAATAGATAATTTACAGGGCAACTCTTCTGATCAAATCTTTTTTGATCAACTGATAAACATTTACAGTATTTACAATCTTTATCAGAACTCTTATAGAGACAATAAAAAGTGGATATATATACACACACACACACACACACACACACACACACACACACACACACACACACACACACATTACAGTATGTGGGTGTGTATGTGTGTATATTATCTCTAGGGGTAGTTGCTCTGGGCTATTTCATACACAAGAGCCCCACAAACAGGGGTGGTTGAGCCTTTCAGGTACAGACACATCTCAAATAAACACTGATACCTTATGAATATTTCTCTATTAAACAGAAAGTAATCAGCAGCTTTGTGCTTTTTCAGTAACAGACCCTCTTTAATCACAGAAGATTCCCAGAGATAAAAAAATAAAGCAACTTACTGTATTTGAGACACACACCACTCGGTTAAACACTTTGAATTAAAGCCCAGGCCCATCTGACATCACATGATCAGTGACCAATTAGAGAATTTGTAGCAGACAAAAAAACTACAGTGCCCATGAAGCTTTGCTGCAAACTCATCCTGGAGTTCAAGAGTTTACAATGATTGATGTCTTACAACTGGGAGTGAGACAAATTGTAACAAAAACTAAATGTATCTATTCTGCTTATTGTAATGTCAGTGTGTGTGTCTGAGGTCCAGGGATATGTCATTTAATTGTGTGTGTGTGTGTGTGTGTATGTGTGTGTGTCATCTTAAATCAATCTATTCTTAACAAATAAAAATATTTTACATGTACTAATTCTCTAATTTCTTTTAATTCACTATGAATTGACTGAATTATTTTAGTATTTTTCTCTCCGCTCTTAATTATTGCTTAATTATATATTTTTTCATGTTTGTGGTTCTGAATCCACACATTAGGAAGTATAGACAGTTGCTTTCTTTCTTTCTTGCTTTCTTGCTCTCTTGCACTCTTGCACTCTTGCACTCTTGCACTCTTGCACTCTTGTGGAGAGGGAGTGGCTCAGTGAGTAAAAGACACTGAGTGGCACTGAGAGTTTGAAGCCTGGGGCCTGGTTCAATTCCTGGTGTCAGATCCTTGTGACCTTGGGCAAGTCACTTTATCTCCCTGTGCCTCAGGCACCAAAAACATAGATTGTAAGCTCCATGGGGCAGGGACCTATATTATATTATTATAAATTATATTATTATATTATTGAGCATTTCCCATTTTAAATGCAAAATTACTAACTAATATGTTTTTCTCCTTGTGCTATGAAATGCCTTATTTGAATCCAAAACTCATTGTATGAGGATAGACGCCATTGATTTTTCTTTCATTATTGCACATATGAATGTACAGCTGCAGCAGCAGCGGCCTTTATTCGAACACTTCACGCTGTGTATACTTCAGAATACCCATGTAGTGGCACGTGATCTCTTCCAACCTTCCCGCCTTATCACCCACTATCACTGCTTACTGAATAGCAGTAGGCATTAAGTGCTTGATAAGTGGCTTATGAACGCTTACTGCATAGGCGTGTGTGTGTGTCTGTGTCTATCTGAGGTACTGAGATACAGTAGGTCATTTAATTGTGTGTGTGTGCATGTACAAACTAAAAAAAAGTAACAGTGTTATTATAGCAATTACCAGTGTTACAAATATAGAAGTGCAAATAGCTAAAATGTAAGGAATCTACCGTTTTTTTTAAAAAAGGGGGGGACTATTCCATTGTGCATTTCACTTAATGTGACTTATTACCTTGCAATTAGATTTCTAGATATCTCTTGTATTTTCTAGGGTTACTCTTTGGGAGTATGTGTGAGAGCAAGAGACGGGTTGAGTGAAAGAAATAGAGTGGGAGTCAGGGTGAAAAAATGGAGAGAAGGGAAAGTGAGAGAGAAGGGAATGTGAGATAGAAGGGAAAATGAGAGAGAAGGGAGAGGGAGAGAGAAGGGAGAGGGAGAGAGAGCAGAGGTAAAGAGTGGTGTTTAAAGCGGGGGCAGTTTTAGTCGGGGAAGTAAGGCAAGGGTCATATCGAGAGAGATAAAGGGGGAGTGAGTGATAAAGGGGGAGAGAATGAGCTCTTAAAACAGGACTGCTTTAATGTTTTTAAAGCCTAAGAAATCAGATCAACATACACTGAAAATGAAGGATTTTTTAAAACCGATCGAATTGGCAGAACCAGACTGAAACAGCTTCGTACAAAGCCTTTTTAGATACAGATTGGACATGCGAGAAGGGCTTGCAGCATAGCAAACCATGCCAATTCGCATCTAGAGTGCTCTTTCGAAGTGATTTGTCTCACTTCAGAGTTTCTAGACTAGGCCGCAAAATCCTTTACGGTGTACAGGAAAAAAGAGACATAAAATACCAAGTCTATTTCAAAACAATGAATGCAACTTAAAGACTCAACATATCTGGCTGATGAATGCAAGGGTTAAACCTGGGAATACTATATTTTCAGTGTGACATGACCCTATTAAGATGCATTTCTCAAGGTTTACAAGTTACTGTATGGTTATTTTGCTGTTTAAAGTTTTTCTACCTTTTTTTGTTTAATTTCTTGAAATTACCTATGTACTGGTAGGAAGATAAATGTTTGAACAGGGGTTCTCAACTCCAGTACTCAAGCCTGTCCAACAGGTCAGGTTTTCAGGATATCCCACCTTAAGCACATGTGGTTCCATCAGGGGCTCAGTTTTCAACCAAGCCTCTGATTGAGCCAAGATATATGACACATATTACTAATGCAGGAATAAGTCATCAGAAATAGGCCCCTTGTTCAAAACAATATAACCATTTTCTCCTGGGATGTTGGAAGCATTAATATGCCTGATGACGCCATATGCTGGGCACAATGACCGAGATAGCAGCTGAGAGAAAGAGCAGAGAATGTAATAGTGTTTAAAATTGTTTCCCAATAGCTCAGATATAGCGATCAGTGAAAGAACAGTGTCCCATCAGCAGTGGCTGGACTGGATGTCTTGCTCACAAGTGCTATGTAATGTGGAAAAATGTTGCACACCAAAAATCAAAATAAATCTGAGATACTAATACCAGTGGGAGTCCGAGTGAAAAAATGGAGAGAAGGGAGAGTGAGAGAGAAGGGAGCGAGAAGGGAGTGGGAGAGGGAGAAGAGGTAGAGAGAGGTGATTAAAGATTGATTAGTTTGAGTCAGGGGAAGTGAGGCAAGGGTCATATAGAAGGAGATAAAGGGGGAGTGAGTGATAAAGGGAGAGAGAAAAGTTGAGAGATAAAGGGGGAGAGAATGAGCACTAAAAACAGGACTGCTATAACGTCTTGAAAGCCTAAGAAATCAGATCAACATACATAGACCTGAAAATGGAGGATTTTTTAAACCGATCGAATTGGCAGAACCAGACTGAAACAGCTTCTTATCAGCCGTCTACCACTGAGATGTATATTCTTTCAGTGGTAGAGAATGTATCATACCCTCCATTAGCAGTGTCTGATTACAATGGCTGCAGTGAAAGAAGTTAGGGTTAGGGTATCCTGAAAACCTGGCCTGTTTGCGGCTCTCGAGGACTGGAACTGTGCAGGCCTGGCTTACAGCATAGCAAAGTAGGCCAATTCACATAAAGAGAGCTATTTAGAAGTGGTTTGCCTCACTTCAGAGTTACTAGAATAGGCCACAAAATCCTTTGCGGTGTACAGGAAAAAAGAGGCATAACATACCAAGGCTGCCATCTTTTAATATTACAAGGTTACTAGATGCTCTGCAGAATTTTATAAATTCAGTAATTAATTGAAGCCAACTAAAGTGTCACTAATTTTAAATATCTTGGCATTTGGTTTCACTCCCATTTAAAATTTGAGTTGCATATTGATAATCTGACATCCAAAATCATTGCCAAACTGGGTGTACTTTATAGGAACAAATCCTCCCTAGGCCAAGGTGCATGATGGGTTAACTTTTGTATCTTACAGACATGCTTAAATGTAGTTAGTACTGCATTGCTGTGAACAGGACACATAGTGGAAAGTTACCTTAATTAAGAGAAACTCTCCAGAGTTGTATGGGAGTCTCCTGGGCCCTCCCCTAGGTCATGCTTATAGTGCCAGCAACGCGACTGGCGAAGTGACGGGTGACGTCACCTGCGAAAGTTATAATTTAACTTTCGGGGATGTCGCTGGCGACATGGGCATTGATTGGTTCAGAGGCTGTCACATGTGGCGACAGCCTCTGAAAAATCTGATTTCCCCAGCTCCAAATTTTGAGTCGCCAGCGTTACTCCCGTCGCGTCGCACTTACTATAAGCGCTGCCTAACTGGGATGTATACTGAATGCCTGGATGTGTTCTCTGACACATTTGTACAGCAGAGAAATGTGCCAGACTCTCAACTGTGGCAAAGCTGATAGTATACTCAGGACTGCGTGCAGTAAAAATTGATCACATAATAGCAACTATTGGGAGTCCCCTGGTTGTTGATGACATCATGAGCGCTATCCTGAGTGTCATAGAATGCTGAAATATATCCAAAGCTATGTATCCAATAAATTGAGCAGAAAGAGATAGGGGAAACTGTCCAAGCATTGCTGGAGTCAGAGGTAATATGGACCGCAGCCAGTTTGTTCAACTATCTGGGCTGTGGAAATACCAGATGGGTAGTGTAGGGTGGCTGTGCACTGTAGAACCCTAAACACAGTAGTGCCACTGTTGGTCGCTGTCATCGCTGACGTAGTTACTTTGGTGGAACATATGCTGTGAAGTATGTATATACAATTATACCAAGGTACAAAAATAGGAGAATGAGAAAAGGAACATAGAGTAGTACGTCTTTGGCTAAGAGAAGAAGAAACCACTTGATTGTCTCTCTCTCTCTCTCTCTCTTTTTATATATATATAAAAATATAAAAAAGTGTAAAATGGGGGGGTTTGCGAGGTGTGAAATAGGCCTTGCAACACTACCATTTGAGTAAAAGTTGTGCCCTAAAAAAAATGTCATGGTAGGTGTGCTATGGGGTAGGGAGGGGGGCCTGATCCTTGCATTTGTCCTGGGCCCCAAGATTTCTGCTGGCGGCCCTACTGACAAGGGATTCCTCAAATTGGGCCCAGCAGAAGCTACTTCCCAAGCAAGCAATTGCCTTTTTATATTATTTGTTCTGCTTTTTACTATTATCAGTATATATATGTAACATCGCCAAAAGAAGGGTCGTGCGGTCACTGCTGTATTTCATCTCCTGTCTGCACCGCTGATAAGAGGCATAGAGGAATTTGTGAGGGCGGACCCTCGCTCTCGCAGAGGGGAGGGGTTTGATGTCTGTCTGTCTGTGTGTGTGTGTGTGTGAGAGGGAGAGAGAGAGTGTGTGTGTAAGAGGGAGAGTGTGTGTGTGTGTGTGTGTGTGTGTGTGTGTGTGTGTGTGTGTGTGTGTGTGTGTGTGTGTGTGTGTGTGTGTGTGTGTGTGTGTGTGTGTGTGTGTGTCACCCAAACTGTTTCCCTCTGTCTCACTTTCTGTCGCCCTCTGTCTCACTTTCTGTCACCCTCTGTC
Source organism: Ascaphus truei (assembly GCF_040206685.1). Lineage (NCBI taxonomy): Eukaryota > Metazoa > Chordata > Amphibia > Anura > Ascaphidae > Ascaphus > Ascaphus truei. Next base: position 10,028 of record NW_027453976.1, read on the forward strand.
TCACTTTCTGTCACCCTCTGTTTCCCCCTGTCACCCTCTGTCTCACCCTGTCACCCTCTGTCTCACCCTGTCACCCTGTGTCACACCATGTCACCCATTTTCTCCCTGTCAACCTCTGTATCTCTCGGTATCACCCTGTCATTCTCTGTCTCACCCTGTCACCCTCTGCCTCACCCTGTCACCCTCTGCCTCACCCTATCTCACACACTCTCTGTGTCTCACACACTCTCTGTGTCTCACACACTCTCTGTGTCTCACACACTCTCTGTGTCACACACACACGCACACTCTCTCTGTGTCACACACACACTCTTAACAAGGACTAATTGTAGTATAATGTAATACAATAAATAAACATGTCAAAAACGAATGTTGTTCTTACTAGGAATTTATTCAATTTTTTTTAAAGCGGGCCTGGGGCGGGGCTAGGTGATGAGTAGATTTTTTTGTTCAGCGAGTAGATTTTTGGGTGATTTGTCAACCACAATATATATATATATATATGTAAGGGGGCCACTCCCGGCTTCCCTGATGTTCCTTTGCCCCTTGCCTTACCCCAGTGGCAGTGGGGGAAGGGGATGGCGACTTTTCCCAGTTGGCGCCGCTATCTGTGCCGGCGCCGTCGGGGGCCCTGATGCTCGAGCATGCGCAGATAGCCACAGCGGCCATGTTGTGTTTGGTGCGAGGTTCGCGCAATACGCAGAGGTTGGCAAGGGTAGTGGTGGCCATTACAAGTGTACAGGAGATCTGGTAGGTTGCGCAGGTGCAGTTATGTGTAGCGGTGGCCACTACAGCTTTGCACAGGTGCAGTAGAGACCGCGCACACAGTCCCCATAGGAAAGAGGTTCTGAGTGGACTACATCCCCCAGCAGCCTCTGGTGAATGCCCTATGTTCCCTGTCACCTGCAACCAACCAGCCACTGAGACTTGCAGATTCTCTGCAGCAGGGAATTTGATACATTGTTTTGTGCAGTCAGGAAGCAGACTGGGAAGCACGTGAGTGAGTGAGACTTAGGGGACAAAGGGGGAAAGAAGGTGGGCAGAGAGCTGCGAGATTCTGCCCTAGGCCAGAAATCCCCAGGCTAGAGTTGAGGCCCTGACTTCCCACTAGTGAGGGTGGGTGGTCACAGGGACAGGCCCTAGTACAGGAACCTGTCACTTTAGAGAGAGAGAGAAGTGAAGGAAGCAGAGACTGTCGCAGCACCATTACAGAGGTTTAGGATCAGACCTCTTCAAGCACAGCAGCAACCAACCGGGTGGGATCGCCCTGGAAGGTAACCCTGACGTATCTTCACCGTCGGATCCTTTGCGAAGTCTGTTTGCAGGTCCTAGCGCTGGAGCGCTCGGCAGGTAACATCCATAAGTGCACCAACTATAAATCAGTACATAGTGGCTGTGCAGTCACACACACACATACCTTACTTTGGGGGTGGGGTTGTGGTGTGGGGAGTTGGACATGGTGTGGGTACACGGTGAGGGGTTGCATCCTGCGAGACACGTGAGTTACTGTGTCTCCTAGAAGAGAGACACTTAATGTATGACATGCATAGTTATGTTACTGTTAGAAAAGTCACTGTTCTTTTATATGCTGTGTGCGTGATATTATATTATTGTCCTGTGAGGAACAACTCCCGCTCTGCTTGGAGCCATCACAGGTGGAGGCGCTGCACCATATAGTATTGTTCAGGAGGATACACCCCAGGCTCTCATTGGCGGAGGCTCAGGCCTCCTGTGAGCCTCACAGGTAAAGCACCACACTGGTAATACATATAGCTCCCCTCACATGCACCCTATCTGCGATTGGGTGGGGGAATATGGGTTACATATATATATATATATATATATATATATATATATATAGTACCGACACACTTTATTCGAGTGTGGCCGGTACCGCAAGCCGGGAGATTTCCCGGCTTGCTAGTGGCCGCCCCTCGGCGTGCCGCGCGTCATAGACGCGCGGTCACGTGTCTTCGGGAGCGTGCGCCCCCTGCACGCGCGTCCAGGGGCTCCCCGAGGGAGCCCTGGTGTCCCGCGATCGCGGGACAGCGGCAGGGGGTTCCGGGGGACCCGGCGGACCCGGCAGCGGTAGGGAGAGCGCCCCGATCGGAGGGCGCTCTTCCGCTGCTTCGGCGCGCGCCCGTCACTCTCGGGCGCGCGCCAGGCTACTGCTGCGGCCAAGAACGGGCAAATGCTCGAATAAACTTGGCCGCAGCAGTATATATATATATATATATATATATATATATATATATACAGTGGTTGACAAATCACCAAAAAATCTACTCGCCACACAAAAAAATCTACTCGCCACCTAGTACCAAACGTGTGCTGCTTGGGCCAATATTTACTCGCCCGGGGGTTAAATCCACTCGCCCGGGGCGAGCAAATGTATAGGTTTGTCGAACACTGTATATATATATATATATATATATATATATATATATATACTTATTATTAGGCTATAACTGCAGCACTGATTATTGTGCTACCTAGTTCTTGTTGGTTCTTAATAGATTGCTATGAGGGATATTGTTATATGCACTTATGATATAATACACCTCATTTAGCAATCAGGACGCCACACTCCATATATTTTAGCACCCTCCCCATCAGTTACATATGTTGCTGGTACCGTGGTTTTTTACCTCACTACTTCTTATTGGGACTCACACTGGTACTGTCATTTAGCGCATGAATATTTATTTTGTTCTAACAAAATTAACACAGTATAGGAAAATATGCATTTGTCAGAGGGAAAGGCCAATAATCTGGAGTCAGGTCACCCTAATGTATATTAAAAATAAACACAGGCCTGTCTGATACTCCCTGATATTATAAAGTAAAGAGGCCACTCTATAATAAATATTTACACAGGCCTTTTTAAGTCTGTCCCTAATAATCTGTAATCAGGAGGTCATTATAAGTGTTAAAACAGTAGTGGTACTGTGATATTAAAGTGACAATCCCATACAAGTTTAATTCAGCCCAAATCCACACAATAATGTTAATAAATGCATTATAAATATCACATGACCATATGTATACTGACTTAGTTCATGGCTGTGTTATTACATCATTACATGTGTAATTAAATCCGTGACATTCTCAGGCTCCCCCCTTCTGTGACAATCATACAGCCGGGCCGTTACATTGCAACACACTAATCCCGCCCCTAGTGACATCACGTGATCAGTAACCAGTCAGAGAAGCTAGCAGGCAAAGAACTACATTTCCCACAATGCACCTCGTGGAGTGTGGCTAGCAGCTACACCTTCTCTCACTAGTTTGTCTCCTGCGAGTTTCCGTACACAGCGTCTTGTTAGAGTGGGGCGTGGACATGTGTAAACTTCAATGGTGGGAAAATGAGACAGTTTTAGCTGCTAGCTGAGCAGTGGTACAGCGCTCTGTAGAAGGCGCTCTCAGTCGGGTGAGTGATTTTTCAATGTGTGTGTTTATTTTATTTCATTTCTCATTTTACTTTCACTTTAAGTACTGCATGCTTATTTTTTTCTTTGGGCATTTATGGATTTAAGTGCTCTGTGAGCCGAGTCCTCCATTGAAGGAGGAGCTATGAGGCCAACCTATCACAGCTACTGTACCATCTTCAGTTGCTTTCAGTATACTGATTAATCCACGGCACAGTATATGCAACTTCAAATACATCTATCAACTGTCTATATGTTAAGCCCCCGGACAAGCATTTGCTTGTTAGTTATACACTAGTTTCATACAAGCACTTCACACAGGGGGCTTCAACTTAGGTAGTACTTGACCGGCCGGTCTGAGTGTTCTCATTTCCATATATTTCTTGCCTCTACACTTTATTTACATACTTTGTACTTATTACTGCAGTGTAGCATTTTTCCCCACACCTTAAGGTTCAGTTTATAACAGCTTTGTAGGTCACCACTGCTCCTCATTTTAACCATTTATGTGTATGTGATTAATAAACCTTTATTGATACAATTTGTGTATGTTAGAGTGCTATTCAGGGGATTCTTTTTTTCTGTGTTAGTTTTCATATATATGTGTGTGTGTGTGTGTGTGTGTGTGTATATATGTATATATTTATGTATATATATTTGTGTGTGTGTGACCTTGGGCAAGTCACTTCATATCCTCTGTGCCTCAGGCACCAATGTCATAGATTGTAAGCTCTATGGGGCAGGGACTTGTGTCTGCAAAATGTCTCTGTATAGCGCTACGTAAAACTAGCAGCGCTTTAAAAGAACATGCTGTTATTATTATTATATATAAATGTGTATGTATTTATTTATATAGCACTATTAATGTATATAGCGTTTCACAGAAGTAATACATGTGAAAATCCTATAAATAACAAATACAAATATCAGGTCATGGGAATAAGTGATTTGGACATAAAAGTAACATTTCGGAAGTGTGGACAACTAATACATCTTGTAGATTGCCTTTACAGTGTGATGTCATTGATTCAGTAGATTGTGTGCAGACCAGGACTGCAGTACAGTGTCACTCACATGGATGACTTGCGTGGTAGAAGCTCAAGAACAAGGATGTCAAACTCCAGTCCTCGAGGGCAGCAAACAGGCCAGGTTTCCAGGATATCCCTACTGAAAACCTGGCCTGTTTGGGACCCTCGAGGACTGGAGTTTGACATGCATGCTCTAGACGGAGCACAGCTGTGGGTGGGAGGTGGATTTGCTTTGCATCAAATGGTTTGGAGCAAGGTTTATTGTATGTATTATCATAATAACAATGCAATGCTTAACTTTTATTTCAGGAGGGATGACTGCAGAACAGAAGTGAATATTGAAGCCATGTGTTCCTTTTCTTGCAAAAGAGAAAATTTGAAGGACAGTTGAAGAGAAGGAAAATTACTACACAGAGACAGATAAGCAATGTGTATATTTCTCATTTACCATTTAGTATTTGTCGTTTTATTGACTCCACACAATCCGGCTGCTACGGGTTTCACATTGAACATTTTCATCTCTACTCTACCCCTTCCTGTGATCTGAACCATGCAAGTTTTCATTGATTCAATACATCATGAGTAGAGTGTGGCTACAGTATGAAGTAAAGACCCAAGGACCACATCTACTACCATTCATAACAAGAACATGTGCAGTAGCGCACAGCTGCAGTTCTATGTGATTGTTATGAAAGGTTGAGGTGGTTCAATTCTATGAATCTGGTGTGGGATGGACCATGTTTGCATCACATGGTTTCATCTAGGCCAGTAGATTATATAACTCTCAGTACAGGTTACACATGGCATCAGTATTAGTGATGTAAAGAGGAGGAAAGCTTCAATGTGGAGAACAAAGCCAAGTAATGTTGAAGTTACTCCTTTTACCATTTACTTGGTCAGTCTGTACTGTCTACTCCCCACACAGCTGCTAAGGGTCTTCCATTTTAAATACTTTCACCTCCTATTCTGCACTGCTTTGCTGCCCATTATTTAGACATGCGTTCCAGTCATGTTTACCACTCTGAATCTCTCTGCAGTCATTGATTCAGCACATCATGGGTAGAGCATGGCTACAGATACAGAAAGCTTTTATTATTTTACCGGCTGATCATCCATAATATTGCATTAAAACATAGAATATCACTTAATTTCCAAAAGATTCAGTGATGCTGATAATGCAGAATCTCACAACATTTCCCATCATAATGCCATAATGCACCAGAGGAAGAAATAATCCTTGCTATATCTGTACATTGTGTGACGTATTACCTCCATGACCATTGATAGCAAGTACATCTTCTGTATAGAGCGGCTGTGTTATGATGCAGTTATTGATCATCATTGACATAATCACAAGATTCTTATGCAAAGGGAAATTGTCCGCAGCGAAGTGAGATGTGTGCCTGTTTTAAGTCCTCCAGCTTAACGCCCCTACACCTCCCACTACACAGACATACTTACTTATGCATACACTGACATCTGGCATACCTACACACACCCCAGGGCCACTTCCTTCCCCTGATGTCAGGGAGAGGATGGGCATGCAGAGTGCAGTAAGTCTCCACGTTACTCTGGCCAACAGTCTTGGCCTACCCCCAGCATCTGTCACCCACAACATCTGTTCCCTCCTTGTAAAGTGCTGAACTATCTCACCTGGGTCAGTGCTATAGCTGATCACAGTGCCCGATCATGATGTCACTGTGACAGGCAGCAGTGCAGATTGACCGGTCAATCAATGCAGTGCCGCACCATATGCACTAAATGAGATTTCCGTGCCCCCTGTCAGGTTACTCCCTGGGCAGTGACCCTGCTCACCCCCTCCCCTAGTTCCACCTCTGACCACAATTATCTCTCTTGGAGAGTGTAGCAAATTGGTGTTGGTGGAATCTCACCTCTGCCATGCATGGTCACAATCTGGGCACAGGACCCAAATAGTGGGCAATGTGGCACTTCTTACAGTAGAGAATAAGTAACTATATTCTTTACTTGTGTATTAAGGACCTTATTTGCATTAAAATTCAGTCCCCATGGGACCAAGACTTTCTGGCTTACTGAACAAAGTGGAATTGTTTCGTAGAGGGTGGAGAATTGTATTTTATCTGAAATTACCCCCTCTGCACAAAATACAAACAATTATACACATACATGTACCTTGTGGAAGTTGTTGCCCTCTATCTTCCTGTGGTCTCTCCCTGTTTCTCACCGTGCCTCCTCCCATTTCCTTGCACCTCTGCGTCTCCGCATATATCCCTATAATCAGAGCCGGCTCCGGTCAGTGACATGGGATGCCCAAATATGAGCATACCCATATATGGGCATCCATGCCACTGACCGGAGCCCGCTCTGTTGCGGATATGGAGAGAGACTGGGAGATTTACATCCCCTTATAATTCATATGGTGCATAGTACCGGCACGTATTGTTTTACCGTTACTGTGTACCTTCCTACTTTCACACTGGTACAGTATGTGCTGCAGTGGGACTGAGAGGGATATATTGGTAACACATAGTTATTGTTGGGGGAATTCAATCCATTTTGAAAATAGTAATGCAATGTTTTATACTTTTTTTTTTTTGCAGTAATGAAGAATGAAAAAGTTCTGTTAAAATTGAATTGGAGGTGAACTGGAATCATCATCAACTCTGCACCAGTGTGAATTGATGTTCTTTAATGTTCTGATAAGGTACATGCAACATCTCTTCCTCAACCCCTACACCACTCTCTGCCTCTTGCCTCTCTCTCTCCACCTCCCTGCTAAGCGTATTAACCCATCTAATGTAATCCACATTCCATGTCTCACTTTACTCTTCACTTCTCACGTGCCCTCTGGAATGACTGCTCTCTGACTAACAAGGTCTATTTGTACATGACCTCTTCTGCTCTCATCATCCACCACTTCTCATTCCCCTCACCCCTGTCCTACTCGATACCTCAGCTTAATTGAACTCTCTCCTCTGACATCTACCCTTATCTCTAACCTCTCCTCACTTTCTGCTTAAACTAACTATCTTGTTAACTTTTACAATGCTATCATCTCCTCCTCCTCCCTCCTCCCTCCTCCATTATATATTTATATGCCCCTTCTAGGCTCTGACACACTCATCCCTCTAAGGCCATGATTATCATGGGCACATGCTTGGTCATCCACAGTGCGTGCGAGCGATGCAGAGCCGCCTCGGACCTCAGTGCAGGGATTGCTGCATACCCCAGCATCTGTCACCCACAAACAATACACACACTAATACTCCCCACAATACACACTATAATACCTCCTCAATACTAATCTCTCCAATAATATTATAGCTCCAAACACAATATACACAACACCCTTACACAAGATACACAATCTAGTACTCTCCTCTGCACCTCTACACACAATATAATACTCCCACACACACAATATACACACTACCCTCCTACCCCCATAAAATACAACCAATAATACACACACACTTTGTGGATGTTGGGACCAGCTCCCGGCATGCACCAGTGAAAGAGAGAGGCCAGCAGAAGCTCGGAAGAACTCCCTCTCTCCATCCGTGCCTCCCTCCGTTTCCCATCTTCTCCCTGTCTCTCTCCCTCCCTTTCCTTGCATCTCCCTGCGTCTTTACGTATACCCAGTCAGTGACGGCTCTGGTCACGTGATGCCTTAATATGGGCTTATCCATATATGTTCATCCACGTCACTAATGTGATGCCCGCACTGTTGCGGAGCTGGTACTTACGACGCGCACTTATTGTTTTTTCAGTACTGCGTACCTGACTCTACCGGCCTACTTTCAACACTAGTACAATAAGTGCTTCACTACGAGTGAGTGGGGAATATTGGCATCACACAGTCACTGTTGAATATGCCATTCAATCCATTTTGAAAATAGTAATGCAATGTGGTTTTGTTTTGTTTTCTTTTTGCAGTAATGAAGAATGGATAAGTTATATTAAAATTAAATTGGAGGGGAACTGGATTCAGCATTTCATCATGAACTCTGCACTTGTGAGAATTTACCTTCTTGAATGCCCTGAGAGGTACACGCAACTTTAAGACTATAATCTGCTGTGCAAGCTTTCGTGCTATACCTCCCCCTCAGGTTTTGATTTATACATTTGCTCCCTCAAGTCATGTCCTCTAATATTTGAAAGCTCTCTCCTAGCATTTTCTCTCTACCACAGAACGTCATCCCAATGTAACCTCTCTCTTGTTCTCTCTGCTTGCTGTTTCCTCACTTTTCTGTTAAACTTTTCTAATTTCTCTAACTTCCACACTCCTGCTTTTATCCACATGTTCTCCTCTTTCCTTCCCCTACCTTTGCATGTGTCTACACACTGCACCATTTGTACAGACCTCTATTGCAGCTATTTCTGCACTGCTCAATGAAAAACACTCATGTACATCCTATTCTCTGCGCCCCCTCTCTCTGCGCCCCCTCTCTCTCTGCGCCCCCTCTCTCTCTGCGCCCCCTCTCTCTCTGCGCCCCCTCTCTCTCTGCGCCCCCTCTCTCTCTGCGCCCCCTCTCTCTCTGCGCCCCCTCTCTCTCTGCGCCCCCTCTCTCTCTGCGCCCCCTCTCTCTCTGCGCCCCCTCTCTCTGCGCCTATCTGTCTCATTCTCTCTACGTCCCTCTCTCTCTACATAGAGCTATCTCTGTCTCTCTCTACACCTATCTCTGTGTCTCCTTCTATGTTTGCTGATGTGTGGGATATCTCTTATAATCTTGAACCTGCTCATATACACATCGGGTCTCCCTGCCTCTGCCTCCCTGCTAAGAGTGTTAACCTATCTAATGTAATCCACATTCCTTTCCTTACTTTTCTCTTCCCTTCTCCTATGCCCTCTGGAATGTCCGTTCTCTGACTAACAAGGCTCTAGTTGTACATGACCTCTTCTGCTCTCATCATTCACAATCAGTCATTCCCCTCACCCCATCTTACCTGTCCCACTGATTTTCCTCTGCTTAATTAAACTCTCCTCTGACATCTACTCTAACCTCTCTGCTCTCTCTCTCTCTTTCTGCTTAAACTGACAATCTTATTAACTCTTACAATGCTATCCTCTATATGCCCCTTCAAGCTCTGACACACACGTCCCTCTAACCCACACCCTTGGCTAAATTCCCAAACATGTTCATCACACTTCCACTCACTGTTCTTAATGCCTATGAAGGAAATCTCACACTTGATGTTTGATTTTTCTACAGTAAAAATGTCTCCAGTCCTGTATAAAGCTGCTCTCTGGGGCCAAACCACACTACTTTTTTTTCCACATTCATCAACACACAAATTTAATTTACGCTGTCTTTTTTCCCCTGTATTTGACTCCCTCCACTAACCTTCTTCTCACACTTGCCATCCTTCCTTCACTTCTCCTCAAGCATTTGACTACTTCAGAGGCAAGGTGGATGCCACCCACAAGGAGATTCCTTCTGTCCCTTCCCCCTTCTCTCCTTCTACCTAATTCTCCTTCTGCATTTGACTCCTTTTCTTCTCTTACAGAGCTGGAAGCTAATCATCTTCTCTTCTCCCTCTACCACATGCCCTCTAGATCGTATCCCCTCACACCTTACTGCATCTCTTAGTCCCCACTCTCACCCACATCTTCAAGTCCTCCCTATTCTCTGGCTCTTTACCCTCTTACTTTAAGCCTGTAGTGGTCACCCTTTTCTCAGAAACAACCTACACCCTATGTGCCTTACTAACTACCGCCCTATATCCCTCCTGCTGTTTGTCTCCTAATTGCTAGAATGTCAACATTCTTAAATCACATGCCCTCCTGGATCCTTTACAACCTGCCTTTCGTACAGCTCGTTCTACAGACTGTGCTTAAAGCAAATTCCCAAGGTCACTTTTCCCTACTAATCCTACTTGATCTATCTGCTGCGTTTGATGCTCTCAATCACTCTCCTCCTTCATATTCTAAACTCTCTCTTGGTATCCGTAACACAGTTCTATCCTGGTTTTCATCATAACTTTCCTGTCACACATTCTCCATCTCTGTTGCTAACATGTCTTCGTCTTCTATTGATCTGTCTGTGGGTATACATCAGGGCTCTGTTCTGAGATCTCTCTTTCTCTCTACATACTATCATTTGGTGACCTCATCAACTCTTTGTGACAATCCTATAAATAACAAATACAAATATCAGGTCATGGGAATAAGTGATTTGGACATAAAAGTAACATTTCGGAAGTGTGGACAACTAATACATCTTGTAGATTGCCTTTACAGTGTGATGTCATTGATTCAGTAGATTGTGTGCAGACCAGGACTGCAGTACAGTGTCACTCACATGGATGACTTGCGTGGTAGAAGCTCAAGAACAAGGATGTCAAACTCCAGTCCTCGAGGGCAGCAAACAGGCCAGGTTTTCAGGATATCCCTACTGAAAACCTGGCCTGTTTGGGACCCTCGAGGACTGGAGTTTGACATGCATGCTCTAGAAGGAGCACAGCTGTGGGTGGGAGGTGGATTTGCTTTGCATCAAATGGTTTGGAGCAAGGTTTATTGTATGTAGTAACATAATAACAATGCAATGCTTAACTTTTATTTCAGGAGGGATGACTGCAGAACAGAAGTGAATATTGAAGCCATGTGTTCCTTTTCTTGCAAAAGAGAAAATTTGAAGGACAGTTGAAGAGAAGGAAAATTACTACACAGAGACAGATAAGCAATGTGTATATTTCTCATTTACCATTTAGTATTTGTCGTTTTATTGACTCCACACAATCCGGCTGCTACGGGTTTCACATTGAATATTTTCATCTCTACTCTACCCCTTCCTGTGATCTGAACCATGCAAGTTTTCGTTGATTCAATACATCATGAGTAGAGGGTGGCTACAGTATGAAGTAAAGACCCAAGGACCACATCTACTACCATTCATAACAAGAACATGTGCAGTAGCGCACAGCTGCAGTTCTATGTGATTGTTATGAAAGATTGAGGTGGTTCAATTCTATGAATCTGGAGTGGGATGGATCCTGTTTGCATCATATGGTTTCATCTAGGCCAGTAGATTATATAACTCTCAGTACAGGTTACACATGGCATCAGTATTAGTGATTTAAAGAGGAGGAAAGCTTCAATGTGGAGAACAAAGCCAAGTAATGTTGAAGTTACTCCTTTTACCATTTACTTGGTCAGTCTGTACTGTCTACTCCCCACACAGCTGCTAAGGATCTTCCATTTTAAATACTTTCACCTCCTATTCTGCACTGCTTTGCTGCCCATTATTCAGAGATGCGTTCCAGTCATGTTTACCACTCTGAATCTCTCTGCAGTCATTGGTTCAGCACATCATGGGTAGAGCATGGCTACAGATACAGCAAGCTATTATTATTTTACCGGCTGATCATCCATAATATTGCATTAAAACATAGAATATCACTTAATTTCCAAAAGATTCAGTGATGCTGATAATGCAGAATCTCACAACATTTCCCATCATAATGCCATAATGCACCAGTGGGAGAAATAATCCTTGCTATATCTGTACATTGTGTGACGTATTACCTCCATGACCATTGAGAGCAAGTACATCTTCTGTATAGAGCGGCTGTGTTATGATGCAGTTATTGATCATCATTGACATAATCACAAGAATCTTATGCAAAGGGAAATTGTCCGCAGCGAAGTGAGATTTCAGCCCCCAAACGTCTGTAATATTAATGCAATGTCTTACTTTTGTTGCAGTGAACACTGAAGAGACGGATCTACTACAACACTGTACAGGATGAGCATACGCTACAAGCAGCAAAATGATCTTGCAGTTGACAGTATGTTGTTCTGGTAATGTGCACAATTATTATTTATGGGCTACACACCACAGTGCTGGACATATTCTGTTAACTTCAACTCTACTCCTAACATGGAGATGTCTTCCTGGTGTTACTGATTCAGTACATCATATGCACAGTGTGGTTATGATATGATGGATTGATTTAATGAACCCACCAACCAATGATGACATCTGCATCATCTTCTGTAAAGTGCAGCTACAGCATGATATTATCAGCATTTGGTGCGGTATAATCAGAGGTATCTATGTGCTTTTGTGCCTGTTTTAAGTCCTCCAGCTTAACGCCCCTACACCTCCCACTACACAGGCATACTTACTTATGCATACACTGACATCTGGCATACCTACACACACCCCAGGGCCACTTCCTTCCCCTGATGTCAGGGAGAGGATGGGCATGCAGAGTGCAGTAAGTCTCCACGTTACTCTGGCCAACAGTCTTGGCCTACCTCCAGCATCTGTCACCCACAACATCTGTTCCCTCCTTGTAAAGTGCTGAACTATCTCACCTGGGTCAGTGCTATAGCTGATCACAGTGCCCGATCAGGATGTCACTGTGACAGGCAGCAGTGCAGATTGACCGGTCAATCAATGCAGTGCCGCAACATATGCACTAAATGAGATTTCCGTGCCCCCAGTCAGGTTACTCCCTGGGCAGTGACCCTGCTCACACCCTCCCCTAGTTCCACCTCTGATCACAATTATCTCTCTTGGAGAGTGTAGCAAATTGGAGTTGGGGGAATCTCACCTCTGCCATGCATGGTCACAATCTGGGCACAGGACCCAAATAGTGGGCAATGTGGCACTTCTTACAGTAGAGAATAAGTAACTTTATTCTTTACTTGTGTATTAAGGACCTTATTTGCATTCAATTCAGTCCACATGGGACCAAGACTTTCTGGCTTACTGAACAAAGTGGAATTGTTTCGTAGAGGGTGGAGAATTGTATTTTATCTGAAATTACCCCCTCTGCACAAAATACAAACAATTATACCCATACAAGTACCTTGTGGAAGTTGTTGCCCTCTATCTTCCTGTGGTCTCTCCCTGTTTCTCACCGTGCCTCCTCCCATTTCCTTGCACCTCTGCGTCTCCGCATATATCCCTATACTCAGAGCCGGCTCCGGTCAGTGACATGGGATGCCCAAATATGAGCATACCCATATATGGGCATCCATGCCACTGACCGGAGCCCGCTCTGTTGCGGATATGGAGAGAGACTGGGAGATTTACATCCCCTTATAATTCATATGGTGCATAGTACCGGCACGTATTGTTTTACCGGTACTGTGTACCTTCCTACTTTCACACTGGTACAGTATATGCTGCAGTGGGACTGAGAGGGATATATTGGTAACACATAGTCATTGTTGGGGGAATTCAATCCATTTTGAAAATAGTAATGAAATGTTTTTTACTTTTCTTTTTTTTCAGTAATGAAGAATGAAACATTTCTGTTAAAATTGAATTGGAGGTGAACTGGATTCATCATCAACTCTGCACCAGTGTGAATTGATGTTCTTTAATGTTCTGATAAGGTACATGCAACATCTCTTCCTCAACCCCTGCACCACTCTCTGCCTCTTGCCTCTCTCTCTCCACCTCCCTGCTAAGCGTATTAACCCATCTAATGTAATCCACATTCCATGTCTCACTTTACTCTTCACTTCTCACGTGCCCTCTGGAATGACTGCTCTCTGACTAACAAGGTCTATTTGTACATGACCTCTTCTGCTCTCATCCACCACCTCTCATTCCCCTCACCCCTGTCCTACTCGATACCTCAGCTTAATTGAACTCTCTCCTCTGACATCTACCCTTATCTCTAACCTCTCCTCACTTTCTGCTTAAACTAACTATCTTGTTAACTTTTACAATGCTATCATCTCCTCCTCCCTCCTCCTCCTTCCTCCTCCCTCCTCCATTATATATATACCCCTTCTAGGCTCTGACACACTCATCCCTCTAAGGCCATGATTATCATGGGCACATGCTTGGTCGTCCACAGTGCGTGCGAGCGATGCAGAGCCGCCTCGGACCTCAGTGCAGGGATTGCTGCATACCCCCAGCATCTGTCACCCACAAACAATACACACACTAATACTCCCCACAATACACACTATAATACCTCCTCAATACTAATCTCCCCAATAATATTATAGCTCCAAACACAATATACACAACACCCTTACACAAGATACACAATCTAGTACTCTCCTCTGCACCTCTACACACAATATAATACTCCCACACACACAATATACACACTACCCTCCTACCCCCATAAAATACAACCAATAATACACACACACTTTGTGGATGTTGGGACCAGCTCCCGGCATGCACCAGTGAAAGAGAGAGGCCCGCAGAAGCTCGGAAGAACTCCCTCCATCCGTGCCTTCCTCCGTTTCACATCTTCTCCCTGTCTCTCTCCCTCCCTTTCTTTGCATCTCCCTGCGTCTTTACGTATACCCAGTCAGTGACGGCTCTGGTCACGTGATGCCTTAATATGGGCTTATCCATATATGTTCATCCACGTCACTAATGTGATGCCCGCACTGTTGCGGAGCTGGTACTTACGACGGGCACTTATTGTTTTATCAGTACTGCGTACCTGACTCTACCGGCCTACTTTCAACACTAGTACAATATGTGCTTCACTACGAGTGAGTGGGGAATATTGGCATCACACAGTCACTGTTGAATATGCCATTCAATCCATTTTGAAAATAGTAATGCAATGTGGTTTTGTTTTGTTTGCTTTTTGCAGTAATGAAGAATGGAAAAGTTTTATTAAAATTAAATTGGAGGGGGACTAGATTCAGCATTTCATCATGAACTCTGCACTTGTGAGAATTTAACTTCTTGAATACCCTGACAGGTACACGCAACATTAAGACTATAATCTGCTGTGCAAGCTTTCGTGCTATACCTCCCCCTCAGGTTTTGATTTATACATTTGCTCCCTCAATTCATGTCCTCTAATATTTGAAAGCTCTCTCCTAGCATTTTCTCTTTACCACAGAACGTCATCCCAATGTAACCTCTCTCTTGTTCTTTCTGCTTGCTGTTTCCTCACTCCTCTGTTAAACTTTTCTAATTTCTCTAACTTCCACACTCCTGCTTTTATCCACATGTTCTCCTCTTTCCTTCCCCTACCTTTGCATGTGTCTACACACTGCACCATTTGTACAGACCTCTATTGCAGCTATTTCTGCACTGCTCAATGAAAAGCACTCTTTAATATCCTATTCTCTGTGCCCCCTCTCTCTGCGCCCCCTCTTTTGGCGCCTCCTCTCTCTGCGCCCCCTCTCTCTGCGCCTATCTGTCTCATTCTCTCTACGTCCCTCTCTCTCTACATAGAGCTATCTCTGTCTCTCTCTACACCTATCTCTGTGTCTCCTTCTATGTTTGCTGATGTGTGGGATATCTCTTATAATCTTGAACCTGCTCATATACACATCGGGCCTCCCTGCCTCTGCTTCCCTGCTAAGAGTGTTAACCTATCTAATGTAATCCACATTCCTTTCCTTACTTTTCTCTTCCCTTCTCCTATGCCATCTGGAATGTCCGTTCTCTGACTAACAAGGCTCTAGTTGTACATGACCTCTTCTGCTCTCATCATTCACAATCAGTCATTCCCCTCACCCCATCTTACCTGTCCCACTGATTTGCCTCTGCTTAATTAAACTCTCCTCTGACATCTACTCTAACCTCTCTGCTCTCTCTCTCTTTCCGCTTAAACTAACAATCTTATTAACTCTTACAATGCTATCCTCCTATCTATATGCCCCCTCTAGGCTCTGACACGCTTGTCCCTCTAGCCCACACCCTTGGCTAAATTCCCAAACATGTTCATCACACTTCCACTCGCTGTTCTTAATGCCTATGAAGGAAATCACACAATTGATATTTGATTTTTCTACAGTAAAAATGTCTCCAGTCCTGTATAAAGCTGCTCTCTGTGGCCAAACCACACTACTTTTTTTTCACATTCATCAACACTCAAATGTAATTTACGCTGTCTTTTTTTCCCTGTATTTGACTCCCTCCACTAACCTTCTCCTCACACTTGCCATCCTTCCTTCACTTCTCCTCAAGCATTTGACTACTTCAGAGGCAAGGTGGATGCCACCCACAAGGAGATTCCTTCTGTCCCTTCCCCCTTCTCTCCTTCTACCTAATTCTCCTTCTGCATTTGACTCCTTTTCTTCTCTTACAGAGCTGGAAGCTAATCATCTTCTCTTCTCCCTCTACCACATGCCCTCTAGATCGTATCCCCTCACACCTTACTGCATCTCTTAGTCCCCACTCTCACCCACATCTTCAATTCCTCCCTATTCTCTGGCTCTTTACCCTCTTACTTTAAGCCTGTAGTGGTCACCCTTTTCTCAGAAACAACCTACACCCTATGTGCCTTACTAACTACCGCCCTGTATCCCTCCTGCTGTTTGTCTCCTAATTGCTAGAATGTCAACATTCTTAAATCACATTCCCTCCTGGATCCTTTACAACCTGCCTTTCGTACAGCTCGTTCTACAGACTGTGCTTAAAGCAAATTCCCAAGGTCACTTTTCCCTACTAATCCTACTTGATCTATCTGCTGCGTTTGATGCTCTCAATCACTCTCCTCCTTCATATTCTAAACTCTCTCTTGGTATCCGTAACACAGTTCTATCCTGGTTTTCATCATAACTTTCCTGTCACACATTCTCCATCTCTGTTGCTAACATGTCTTCGTCTTCTATTGATCTGTCCGTGGGTATACATCAGGGCTCTGTTCTGAGATCTCTCTTTCTCTCTACATACTATCATTTGGTGACCTCATCAACTCTTTGTGACAATCCTATAAATAACAAATACAAATATCAGGTCATGGGAATAAGTGATTTGGACATAAAAGTAACATTTCGGAAGTGTGGACAACTAATACATCTTGTAGATTGCCTTTACAGTGTGATGTCATTGATTCAGTAGATTGTGTGCAGACCAGGACTGCAGTACAGTGTCACTCACATGGATGACTTGCGTGGTAGAAGCTCAAGAACAAGGATGTCAAACTCCAGTCCTCGAGGGCAGCAAACAGGCCAGGTTTTCAGGATATCCCTACTGAAAACCTGGCCTGTTTGGGACCCTCGAGGACTGGAGTTTGACATGCATGCTCTAGAAGGAGCACAGCTGTGGATGGGAGGTGGATTTGCTTTGCATCAAATGGTTTGGAGCAAGGTTTATTGTATGTAGTAACATAATAACAATGCAATGCTTAACTTTTATTTCAGGAGGGATGACTGCAGAACAGAAGTGAATATTGAAGCCATGTGTTCCTTTTCTTGCAAAAGAGAAAATTTGAAGGACAGTTGAAGAGAAGGAAAATTACTACACAGAGACAGATAAGCAATGTGTATATTTCTCATTTACCATTTAGTATTTGTCGTTTTATTGACTCCACACAATCCGGCTGCTACGGGTTTCACATTGAATATTTTCATCTCTACTCTACCCCTTCCTGTGATCTGAACCATGCAAGTTTTCGTTGATTCAATACAT
The DNA here is from genome assembly GCF_040206685.1 of Ascaphus truei. Classification (NCBI taxonomy): domain Eukaryota; kingdom Metazoa; phylum Chordata; class Amphibia; order Anura; family Ascaphidae; genus Ascaphus; species Ascaphus truei. Next base: position 27,821 of record NW_027453976.1, read on the forward strand.
CATGAGTAGAGGGTGGCTACAGTATGAAGTAAAGACCCAAGGACCACATCTACTACCATTCATAACAAGAACATGTGCAGTAGCGCACAGCTGCAGTTCTATGTGATTGTTATGAAAGGTTGAGGTGGTTCAATTCTATGAATCTGGAGTGGGATGGATCCTGTTTGCATCATATGGTTTCATCTAGGCCAGTAGATTATATAACTTTCAGTACAGGTTACACATGGCATCAGTATTAGTGATTTAAAGAGGAGGAAAGCTTCAATGTGGAGAACAAAGCCAAGTAATGTTGAAGTTACTCCTTTTACCATTTACTTGGTCAGTCTGTACTGTCTACTCCCCACACAGCTGCTAAGGATCTTCCATTTTAAATACTTTCACCTCCTATTCTGCACTGCTTTGCTGCCCATTATTCAGAGATGCGTTCCAGTCATGTTTACCACTCTGAATCTCTCTGCAGTCATTGGTTCAGCACATCATGGGTAGAGCATGGCTACAGATACAGCAAGCTATTATTATTTTACCGGCTGATCATCCATAATATTGCATTAAAACATAGAATATCACTTAATTTCCAAAAGATTCAGTGATGCTGATAATGCAGAATCTCACAACATTTCCCATCATAATGCCATAATGCACCAGTGGGAGAAATAATCCTTGCTATATCTGTACATTGTGTGACGTATTACCTCCATGACCATTGAGAGCAAGTACATCTTCTGTATAGAGCGGCTGTGTTATGATGCAGTTATTGATCATCATTGACATAATCACAAGAATCTTATGCAAAGGGAAATTGTCCGCAGCGAAGTGAGATTTCAGCCCCCAAACGTCTGTAATATTAATGCAATGTCTTACTTTTGTTGCAGTGAACACTGAAGAGACGGATCTACTACAACACTGTACAGGATGAGCATACGCTACAAGCAGCAAAATGATCTTGCAGTTGACAGTATGTTGTTCTGGTAATGTGCACAATTATTATTTATGGGCTACACACCACAGTGCTGGACATATTCTGTTAACTTCAACTCTACTCCTAACATGGAGATGTCTTCCTGGTGTTACTGATTCAGTACATCATATGCACAGTGTGGTTATGATATGATGGATTGATTTAATGAACCCACCAACCAATGATGACATCTGCATCATCTTCTGTAAAGTGCAGCTACAGCATGATATTATCAGCATTTGGTGCGGTATAATCAGAGGTATCTATGTGCTTTTGTGCCTGTTTTAAGTCCTCCAGCTTAACGCCCCTACACCTCCCACTACACAGGCATACTTACTTATGCATACACTGACATCTGGCATACCTACACACACCCCAGGGCCACTTCCTTCCCCTGATGTCAGGGAGAGGATGGGCATGCAGAGTGCAGTAAGTCTCCACGTTACTCTGGCCAACAGTCTTGGCCTACCTCCAGCATCTGTCACCCACAACATCTGTTCCCTCCTTGTAAAGTGCTGAACTATCTCACCTGGGTCAGTGCTATAGCTGATCACAGTGCCCGATCAGGATGTCACTGTGACAGGCAGCAGTGCAGATTGACCGGTCAATCAATGCAGTGCCGCAACATATGCACTAAATGAGATTTCCGTGCCCCCAGTCAGGTTACTCCCTGGGCAGTGACCCTGCTCACACCCTCCCCTAGTTCCACCTCTGATCACAATTATCTCTCTTGGAGAGTGTAGCAAATTGGAGTTGGGGGAATCTCACCTCTGCCATGCATGGTCACAATCTGGGCACAGGACCCAAATAGTGGGCAATGTGGCACTTCTTACAGTAGAGAATAAGTAACTTTATTCTTTACTTGTGTATTAAGGACCTTATTTGCATTAAATTCAGTCCACATGGGACCAAGACTTTCTGGCTTACTGAACAAAGTGGAATTGTTTCGTAGAGGGTGGAGAATTGTATTTTATCTGAAATTACCCCCTCTGCACAAAATACAAACAATTATACCCATACAAGTACCTTGTGGAAGTTGTTGCCCTCTATCTTCCTGTGGTCTCTCCCTGTTTCTCACCGTGCCTCCTCCCATTTCCTTGCACCTCTGCGTCTCCGCATATATCCCTATACTCAGAGCCGGCTCCGGTCAGTGACATGGGATGCCCAAATATGAGCATACCCATATATGGGCATCCATGCCACTGACCGGAGCCCGCTCTGTTGCGGATATGGAGAGAGACTGGGAGATTTACATCCCCTTATAATTCATATGGTGCATAGTACCGGCACGTATTGTTTTACCGGTACTGTGTACCTTCCTACTTTCACACTGGTACAGTATATGCTGCAGTGGGACTGAGAGGGATATATTGGTAACACATAGTCATTGTTGGGGGAATTCAATCCATTTTGAAAATAGTAATGAAATGTTTTTTACTTTTCTTTTTTTTCAGTAATGAAGAATGAAACATTTCTGTTAAAATTGAATTGGAGGTGAACTGGATTCATCATCAACTCTGCACCAGTGTGAATTGATGTTCTTTAATGTTCTGATAAGGTACATGCAACATCTCTTCCTCAACCCCTGCACCACTCTCTGCCTCTTGCCTCTCTCTCTCCACCTCCCTGCTAAGCGTATTAACCCATCTAATGTAATCCACATTCCATGTCTCACTTTACTCTTCACTTCTCACGTGCCCTCTGGAATGACTGCTCTCTGACTAACAAGGTCTATTTGTACATGACCTCTTCTGCTCTCATCCACCACCTCTCATTCCCCTCACCCCTGTCCTACTCGATACCTCAGCTTAATTGAACTCTCTCCTCTGACATCTACCCTTATCTCTAACCTCTCCTCACTTTCTGCTTAAACTAACTATCTTGTTAACTTTTACAATGCTATCATCTCCTCCTCCCTCCTCCTCCTTCCTCCTCCCTCCTCCATTATATATATACCCCTTCTAGGCTCTGACACACTCATCCCTCTAAGGCCATGATTATCATGGGCACATGCTTGGTCGTCCACAGTGCGTGCGAGCGATGCAGAGCCGCCTCGGACCTCAGTGCAGGGATTGCTGCATACCCCCAGCATCTGTCACCCACAAACAATACACACACTAATACTCCCCACAATACACACTATAATACCTCCTCAATACTAATCTCCCCAATAATATTATAGCTCCAAACACAATATACACAACACCCTTACACAAGATACACAATCTAGTACTCTCCTCTGCACCTCTACACACAATATAATACTCCCACACACACAATATACACACTACCCTCCTACCCCCATAAAATACAACCAATAATACACACACACTTTGTGGATGTTGGGACCAGCTCCCGGCATGCACCAGTGAAAGAGAGAGGCCCGCAGAAGCTCGGAAGAACTCCCTCCATCCGTGCCTTCCTCCGTTTCACATCTTCTCCCTGTCTCTCTCCCTCCCTTTCTTTGCATCTCCCTGCGTCTTTACGTATACCCAGTCAGTGACGGCTCTGGTCACGTGATGCCTTAATATGGGCTTATCCATATATGTTCATCCACGTCACTAATGTGATGCCCGCACTGTTGCGGAGCTGGTACTTACGACGGGCACTTATTGTTTTATCAGTACTGCGTACCTGACTCTACCGGCCTACTTTCAACACTAGTACAATATGTGCTTCACTACGAGTGAGTGGGGAATATTGGCATCACACAGTCACTGTTGAATATGCCATTCAATCCATTTTGAAAATAGTAATGCAATGTGGTTTTGTTTTGTTTGCTTTTTGCAGTAATGAAGAATGGAAAAGTTATATTAAAATTAAATTGGAGGGGGACTAGATTCAGCATTTCATCATGAACTCTGCACTTGTGAGAATTTAACTTCTTGAATACCCTGACAGGTACACGCAACATTAAGACTATAATCTGCTGTGCAAGCTTTCGTGCTATACCTCCCCCTCAGGTTTTGATTTATACATTTGCTCCCTCAATTCATGTCCTCTAATATTTGAAAGCTCTCTCCTAGCATTTTCTCTTTACCACAGAACGTCATCCCAATGTAACTTCTCTCTTGTTCTTTCTGCTTGCTGTTTCCTCACTCCTCTGTTAAACTTTTCTAATTTCTCTAACTTCCACACTCCTGCTTTTATCCACATGTTCTCCTCTTTCCTTCCCCTACCTTTGCATGTGTCTACACACTGCACCATTTGTACAGACCTCTATTGCAGCTATTTCTGCACTGCTCAATGAAAAGCACTCTTTAATATCCTATTCTCTGTGCCCCCTCTCTCTGCGCCCCCTCTTTTGGCGCCTCCTCTCTCTGCGCCCCCTCTCTCTGCGCCTATCTGTCTCATTCTCTCTACGTCCCTCTCTCTCTACATAGAGCTATCTCTGTCTCTCTCTACACCTATCTCTGTGTCTCCTTCTATGTTTGCTGATGTGTGGGATATCTCTTATAATCTTGAACCTGCTCATATACACATCGGGCCTCCCTGCCTCTGCCTCCCTGCTAAGAGTGTTAACCTATCTAATGTAATCCACATTCCTTTCCTTACTTTTCTCTTCCCTTCTCCTATGCCATCTGGAATGTCCGTTCTCTGACTAACAAGGCTCTAGTTGTACATGACCTCTTCTGCTCTCATCATTCACAATCAGTCATTCCCCTCACCCCATCTTACCTGTCCCACTGATTTGCCTCTGCTTAATTAAACTCTCCTCTGACATCTACTCTAACCTCTCTGCTCTCTCTCTCTTTCCGCTTAAACTAACAATCTTATTAACTCTTACAATGCTATCCTCCTATCTATATGCCCCCTCTAGGCTCTGACACACTTGTCCCTCTAGCCCACACCCTTGGCTAAATTCCCAAACATGTTCATCACACTTCCACTCGCTGTTCTTAATGCCTATGAAGGAAATCACACAATTGATATTTGATTTTTCTACAGTAAAAATGTCTCCAGTCCTGTATAAAGCTGCTCTCTGGGGCCAAACCACACTACTTTTTTTTCACATTCATCAACACTCAAATTTAATTTACGCTGTCTTTTTTTCCCTGTATTTGACTCCCTCCACTAACCTTCTCCTCACACTTGCCATCCTTCCTTCACTTCTCCTCAAGCATTTGACTACTTCAGAGGCAAGGTGGATGCCACCCACAAGGAGATTCCTTCTGTCCCTTCCCCCTTCTCTCCTTCTACCTAATTCTCCTTCTGCATTTGACTCCTTTTCTTCTCTTACAGAGCTGGAAGCTAATCATCTTCTCTTCTCCCTCTACCACATGCCCTCTAGATCGTATCCCCTCACACCTTACTGCATCTCTTAGTCCCCACTCTCACCCACATCTTCAATTCCTCCCTATTCTCTGGCTCTTTACCCTCTTACTTTAAGCCTGTAGTGGTCACCCTTTTCTCAGAAACAACCTACACCCTATGTGCCTTACTAACTACCGCCCTGTATCCCTCCTGCTGTTTGTCTCCTAATTGCTAGAATGTCAACATTCTTAAATCACATTCCCTCCTGGATCCTTTACAACCTGCCTTTCGTACAGCTCGTTCTACAGACTGTGCTTAAAGCAAATTCCCAAGGTCACTTTTCCCTACTAATCCTACTTGATCTATCTGCTGCGTTTGATGCTCTCAATCACTCTCCTCCTTCATATTCTAAACTCTCTCTTGGTATCCGTAACACAGTTCTATCCTGGTTTTCATCATAACTTTCCTGTCACACATTCTCCATCTCTGTTGCTAACATGTCTTCGTCTTCTATTGATCTGTCTGTGGGTATACATCAGGGCTCTGTTCTGAGATCTCTCTTTCTCTCTACATACTATCATTTGGTGACCTCATCAACTCTTTGTGACAATCCTATAAATAACAAATACAAATATCAGGTCATGGGAATAAGTGATTTGGACATAAAAGTAACATTTCGGAAGTGTGGACAACTAATACATCTTGTAGATTGCCTTTACAGTGTGATGTCATTGATTCAGTAGATTGTGTGCAGACCAGGACTGCAGTACAGTGTCACTCACATGGATGACTTGCGTGGTAGAAGCTCAAGAACAAGGATGTCAAACTCCAGTCCTCGAGGGCAGCAAACAGGCCAGGTTTTCAGGATATCCCTACTGAAAACCTGGCCTGTTTGGGACCCTCGAGGACTGGAGTTTGACATGCATGCTCTAGAAGGAGCACAGCTGTGGGTGGGAGGTGGATTTGCTTTGCATCAAATGGTTTGGAGCAAGGTTTATTGTATGTAGTAACATAATAACAATGCAATGCTTAACTTTTATTTCAGGAGGGATGACTGCAGAACAGAAGTGAATATTGAAGCCATGTGTTCCTTTTCTTGCAAAAGAGAAAATTTGAAGGACAGTTGAAGAGAAGGAAAATTACTACACAGAGACAGATAAGCAATGTGTATATTTCTCATTTACCATTTAGTATTTGTCGTTTTATTGACTCCACACAATCCGGCTGCTACGGGTTTCACATTGAATATTTTCATCTCTACTCTACCCCTTCCTGTGATCTGAACCATGCAAGTTTTCGTTGATTCAATACATCATGAGTAGAGGGTGGCTACAGTATGAAGTAAAGACCCAAGGACCACATCTACTACCATTCATAACAAGAACATGTGCAGTAGCGCACAGCTGCAGTTCTATGTGATTGTTATGAAAGGTTGAGGTGGTTCAATTCTATGAATCTGGAGTGGGATGGATCCTGTTTGCATCATATGGTTTCATCTAGGCCAGTAGATTATATAACTTTCAGTACAGGTTACACATGGCATCAGTATTAGTGATTTAAAGAGGAGGAAAGCTTCAATGTGGAGAACAAAGCCAAGTAATGTTGAAGTTACTCCTTTTACCATTTACTTGGTCAGTCTGTACTGTCTACTCCCCACACAGCTGCTAAGGATCTTCCATTTTAAATACTTTCACCTCCTATTCTGCACTGCTTTGCTGCCCATTATTCAGAGATGCGTTCCAGTCATGTTTACCACTCTGAATCTCTCTGCAGTCATTGGTTCAGCACATCATGGGTAGAGCATGGCTACAGATACAGCAAGCTATTATTATTTTACCGGCTGATCATCCATAATATTGCATTAAAACATAGAATATCACTTAATTTCCAAAAGATTCAGTGATGCTGATAATGCAGAATCTCACAACATTTCCCATCATAATGCCATAATGCACCAGTGGGAGAAATAATCCTTGCTATATCTGTACATTGTGTGACGTATTACCTCCATGACCATTGAGAGCAAGTACATCTTCTGTATAGAGCGGCTGTGTTATGATGCAGTTATTGATCATCATTGACATAATCACAAGAATCTTATGCAAAGGGAAATTGTCCGCAGCGAAGTGAGATTTCAGCCCCCAAACGTCTGTAATATTAATGCAATGTCTTACTTTTGTTGCAGTGAACACTGAAGAGACGGATCTACTACAACACTGTACAGGATGAGCATACGCTACAAGCAGCAAAATGATCTTGCAGTTGACAGTATGTTGTTCTGGTAATGTGCACAATTATTATTTATGGGCTACACACCACAGTGCTGGACATATTCTGTTAACTTCAACTCTACTCCTAACATGGAGATGTCTTCCTGGTGTTACTGATTCAGTACATCATATGCACAGTGTGGTTATGATATGATGGATTGATTTAATGAACCCACCAACCAATGATGACATCTGCATCATCTTCTGTAAAGTGCAGCTACAGCATGATATTATCAGCATTTGGTGCGGTATAATCAGAGGTATCTATGTGCTTTTGTGCCTGTTTTAAGTCCTCCAGCTTAACGCCCCTACACCTCCCACTACACAGGCATACTTACTTATGCATACACTGACATCTGGCATACCTACACACACCCCAGGGCCACTTCCTTCCCCTGATGTCAGGGAGAGGATGGGCATGCAGAGTGCAGTAAGTCTCCACGTTACTCTGGCCAACAGTCTTGGCCTACCTCCAGCATCTGTCACCCACAACATCTGTTCCCTCCTTGTAAAGTGCTGAACTATCTCACCTGGGTCAGTGCTATAGCTGATCACAGTGCCCGATCAGGATGTCACTGTGACAGGCAGCAGTGCAGATTGACCGGTCAATCAATGCAGTGCCGCAACATATGCACTAAATGAGATTTCCGTGCCCCCAGTCAGGTTACTCCCTGGGCAGTGACCCTGCTCACACCCTCCCCTAGTTCCACCTCTGATCACAATTATCTCTCTTGGAGAGTGTAGCAAATTGGAGTTGGGGGAATCTCACCTCTGCCATGCATGGTCACAATCTGGGCACAGGACCCAAATAGTGGGCAATGTGGCACTTCTTACAGTAGAGAATAAGTAACTTTATTCTTTACTTGTGTATTAAGGACCTTATTTGCATTAAATTCAGTCCACATGGGACCAAGACTTTCTGGCTTACTGAACAAAGTGGAATTGTTTCGTAGAGGGTGGAGAATTGTATTTTATCTGAAATTACCCCCTCTGCACAAAATACAAACAATTATACCCATACAAGTACCTTGTGGAAGTTGTTGCCCTCTATCTTCCTGTGGTCTCTCCCTGTTTCTCACCGTGCCTCCTCCCATTTCCTTGCACCTCTGCGTCTCCGCATATATCCCTATACTCAGAGCCGGCTCCGGTCAGTGACATGGGATGCCCAAATATGAGCATACCCATATATGGGCATCCATGCCACTGACCGGAGCCCGCTCTGTTGCGGATATGGAGAGAGACTGGGAGATTTACATCCCCTTATAATTCATATGGTGCATAGTACCGGCACGTATTGTTTTACCGGTACTGTGTACCTTCCTACTTTCACACTGGTACAGTATATGCTGCAGTGGGACTGAGAGGGATATATTGGTAACACATAGTCATTGTTGGGGGAATTCAATCCATTTTGAAAATAGTAATGAAATGTTTTTTACTTTTCTTTTTTTTCAGTAATGAAGAATGAAACATTTCTGTTAAAATTGAATTGGAGGTGAACTGGATTCATCATCAACTCTGCACCAGTGTGAATTGATGTTCTTTAATGTTCTGATAAGGTACATGCAACATCTCTTCCTCAACCCCTGCACCACTCTCTGCCTCTTGCCTCTCTCTCTCCACCTCCCTGCTAAGCGTATTAACCCATCTAATGTAATCCACATTCCATGTCTCACTTTACTCTTCACTTCTCACGTGCCCTCTGGAATGACTGCTCTCTGACTAACAAGGTCTATTTGTACATGACCTCTTCTGCTCTCATCATCCACCACCTCTCATTCCCCTCACCCCTGTCCTACTCGATACCTCAGCTTAATTGAACTCTCTCCTCTGACATCTACCCTTATCTCTAACCTCTCCTCACTTTCTGCTTAAACTAACTATCTTGTTAACTTTTACAATGCTATCATCTCCTCCTCCCTCCTCCTCCTTCCTCCTCCCTCCTCCATTATATATATACCCCTTCTAGGCTCTGACACACTCATCCCTCTAAGGCCATGATTATCATGGGCACATGCTTGGTCGTCCACAGTGCGTGCGAGCGATGCAGAGCCGCCTCGGACCTCAGTGCAGGGATTGCTGCATACCCCCAGCATCTGTCACCCACAAACAATACACACACTAATACTCCCCACAATACACACTATAATACCTCCTCAATACTAATCTCCCCAATAATATTATAGCTCCAAACACAATATACACAACACCCTTACACAAGATACACAATCTAGTACTCTCCTCTGCACCTCTACACACAATATAATACTCCCACACACACAATATACACACTACCCTCCTACCCCCATAAAATACAACCAATAATACACACACACTTTGTGGATGTTGGGACCAGCTCCCGGCATGCACCAGTGAAAGAGAGAGGCCCGCAGAAGCTCGGAAGAACTCCCTCCATCCGTGCCTTCCTCCGTTTCACATCTTCTCCCTGTCTCTCTCCCTCCCTTTCCTTGCATCTCCCTGCGTCTTTACGTATACCCAGTCAGTGACGGCTCTGGTCACGTGATGCCTTAATATGGGCTTATCCATATATGTTCATCCACGTCACTAATGTGATGCCCGCACTGTTGCGGAGCTGGTACTTACGACGGGCACTTATTGTTTTATCAGTACTGCGTACCTGACTCTACCGGCCTACTTTCAACACTAGTACAATATGTGCTTCACTACGAGTGAGTGGGGAATATTGGCATCACACAGTCACTGTTGAATATGCCATTCAATCCATTTTGAAAATAGTAATGCAATGTGGTTTTGTTTTGTTTGCTTTTTGCAGTAATGAAGAATGGAAAAGTTATATTAAAATTAAATTGGAGGGGGACTAGATTCAGCATTTCATCATGAACTCTGCACTTGTGAGAATTTAACTTCTTGAATACCCTGACAGGTACACGCAACATTAAGACTATAATCTGCTGTGCAAGCTTTCGTGCTATACCTCCCCCTCAGGTTTTGATTTATACATTTGCTCCCTCAATTCATGTCCTCTAATATTTGAAAGCTCTCTCCTAGCATTTTCTCTTTACCACAGAACGTCATCCCAATGTAACCTCTCTCTTGTTCTTTCTGCTTGCTGTTTCCTCACTCCTCTGTTAAACTTTTCTAATTTCTCTAACTTCCACACTCCTGCTTTTATCCACATGTTCTCCTCTTTCCTTCCCCTACCTTTGCATGTGTCTACACACTGCACCATTTGTACAGACCTCTATTGCAGCTATTTCTGCACTGCTCAATGAAAAGCACTCTTTAATATCCTATTCTCTGTGCCCCCTCTCTCTGCGCCCCCTCTTTTGGCGCCTCCTCTCTCTGCGCCCCCTCTCTCTGCGCCTATCTGTCTCATTCTCTCTACGTCCCTCTCTCTCTACATAGAGCTATCTCTGTCTCTCTCTACACCTATCTCTGTGTCTCCTTCTATGTTTGCTGATGTGTGGGATATCTCTTATAATCTTGAACCTGCTCATATACACATCGGGCCTCCCTGCCTCTGCCTCCCTGCTAAGAGTGTTAACCTATCTAATGTAATCCACATTCCTTTCCTTACTTTTCTCTTCCCTTCTCCTATGCCATCTGGAATGTCCGTTCTCTGACTAACAAGGCTCTAGTTGTACATGACCTCTTCTGCTCTCATCATTCACAATCAGTCATTCCCCTCACCCCATCTTACCCGTCCCACTGATTTTCCTCTGCTTAATTAAACTCTCCTCTGACATCTACTCTAACCTCTCTGCTCTCTCTCTCTTTCCGCTTAAACTAACAATCTTATTAACTCTTACAATGCTATCCTCCTATCTATATGCCCCCTCTAGGCTCTGACACGCTTGTCCCTCTAGCCCACACCCTTGGCTAAATTCCCAAACATGTTCATCACACTTCCACTCGCTGTTCTTAATGCCTATGAAGGAAATCACACAATTGATATTTGATTTTTCTACAGTAAAAATGTCTCCAGTCCTGTATAAAGCTGCTCTCTGGGGCCAAACCACACTACTTTTTTTTCACATTCATCAACTCTCAAATGTAATTTACGCTGTCTTTTTTTCCCTGTATTTGACTCCCTCCACTAACCTTCTCCTCACACTTGCCATCCTTCCTTCACTTCTCCTCAAGCATTTGACTACTTCAGAGGCAAGGTGGATGCCACCCACAAGGAGATTCCTTCTGTCCCTTCCCCCTTCTCTCCTTCTACCTAATTCTCCTTCTGCATTTGACTCCTTTTCTTCTCTTACAGAGCTGGAAGCTAATCATCTTCTCTTCTCCCTCTACCACATGCCCTCTAGATCGTATCCCCTCACACCTTACTGCATCTCTTAGTCCCCACTCTCACCCACATCTTCAATTCCTCCCTATTCTCTGGCTCTTTACCCTCTTACTTTAAGCCTGTAGTGGTCACCCTTTTCTCAGAAACAACCTACACCCTATGTGCCTTACTAACTACCGCCCTGTATCCCTCCTGCTGTTTGTCTCCTAATTGCTAGAATGTCAACATTCTTAAATCACATTCCCTCCTGGATCCTTTACAACCTGCCTTTCGTACAGCTCGTTCTACAGACTGTGCTTAAAGCAAATTCCCAAGGTCACTTTTCCCTACTAATCCTACTTGATCTATCTGCTGCGTTTGATGCTCTCAATCACTCTCCTCCTTCATATTCTAAACTCTCTCTTGGTATCCGTAACACAGTTCTATCCTGGTTTTCATCATAACTTTCCTGTCACACATTCTCCATCTCTGTTGCTAACATGTCTTCGTCTTCTATTGATCTGTCTGTGGGTATACATCAGGGCTCTGTTCTGAGATCTCTCTTTCTCTCTACATACTATCATTTGGTGACCTCATCAACTCTTTGTGACAATCCTATAAATAACAAATACAAATATCAGGTCATGGGAATAAGTGATTTGGACATAAAAGTAACATTTCGGAAGTGTGGACAACTAATACATCTTGTAGATTGCCTTTACAGTGTGATGTCATTGATTCAGTAGATTGTGTGCAGACCAGGACTGCAGTACAGTGTCACTCACATGGATGACTTGCGTGGTAGAAGCTCAAGAACAAGGATGTCAAACTCCAGTCCTCGAGGGCAGCAAACAGGCCAGGTTTTCAGGATATCCCTACTGAAAACCTGGCCTGTTTGGGACCCTCGAGGACTGGAGTTTGACATGCATGCTCTAGAAGGAGCACAGCTGTGGGTGGGAGGTGGATTTGCTTTGCATCAAATGGTTTGGAGCAAGGTTTATTGTATGTAGTAACATAATAACAATGCAATGCTTAACTTTTATTTCAGGAGGGATGACTGCAGAACAGAAGTGAATATTGAAGCCATGTGTTCCTTTTCTTGCAAAAGAGAAAATTTGAAGGACAGTTGAAGAGAAGGAAAATTACTACACAGAGACAGATAAGCAATGTGTATATTTCTCATTTACCATTTAGTATTTGTCGTTTTATTGACTCCACACAATCCGGCTGCTACGGGTTTCACATTGAATATTTTCATCTCTACTCTACCCCTTCCTGTGATCTGAACCATGCAAGTTTTCGTTGATTCAATACATCATGAGTAGAGGGTGGCTACAGTATGAAGTAAAGACCCAAGGACCACATCTACTACCATTCATAACAAGAACATGTGCAGTAGCGCACAGCTGCAGTTCTATGTGATTGTTATGAAAGATTGAGGTGGTTCAATTCTATGAATCTGGAGTGGGATGGATCCTGTTTGCATCATATGGTTTCATCTAGGCCAGTAGATTATATAACTTTCAGTACAGGTTACACATGGCATCAGTATTAGTGATTTAAAGAGGAGGAAAGCTTGGCATCAGTATTAGTGATTTAAAGAGGAGGAAAGCTTCAATGTGGAGAACAAAGCCAAGTAATGTTGAAGTTACTCCTTTTACCATTTACTTGGTCAGTCTGTACTGTCTACTCCCCACACAGCTGCTAAGGATCTTCCATTTTAAATACTTTCACCTCCTATTCTGCACTGCTTTGCTGCCCATTATTCAGAGATGCGTTCCAGTCATGTTTACCACTCTGAATCTCTCTGCAGTCATTGGTTCAGCACATCATGGGTAGAGCATGGCTACAGATACAGCAAGCTATTATTATTTTACCGGCTGATCATCCATAATATTGCATTAAAACATAGAATATCACTTAATTTCCAAAAGATTCAGTGATGCTGATAATGCAGAATCTCACAACATTTCCCATCATAATGCCATAATGCACCAGTGGGAGAAATAATCCTTGCTATATCTGTACATTGTGTGACGTATTACCTCCATGACCATTGAGAGCAAGTACATCTTCTGTATAGAGCGGCTGTGTTATGATGCAGTTATTGATCATCATTGACATAATCACAAGAATCTTATGCAAAGGGAAATTGTCCGCAGCGAAGTGAGATTTCAGCCCCCAAACGTCTGTAATATTAATGCAATGTCTTACTTTTGTTGCAGTGAACACTGAAGAGACGGATCTACTACAACACTGTACAGGATGAGCATACGCTACAAGCAGCAAAATGATCTTGCAGTTGACAGTATGTTGTTCTGGTAATGTGCACAATTATTATTTATGGGCTACACACCACAGTGCTGGACATATTCTGTTAACTTCAACTCTACTCCTAACATGGAGATGTCTTCCTGGTGTTACTGATTCAGTACATCATATGCACAGTGTGGTTATGATATGATGGATTGATTTAATGAACCCACCAACCAATGATGACATCTGCATCATCTTCTGTAAAGTGCAGCTACAGCATGATATTATCAGCATTTGGTGCGGTATAATCAGAGGTATCTATGTGCTTTTGTGCCTGTTTTAAGTCCTCCAGCTTAACGCCCCTACACCTCCCACTACACAGGCATACTTACTTATGCATACACTGACATCTGGCATACCTACACACACCCCAGGGCCACTTCCTTCCCCTGATGTCAGGGAGAGGATGGGCATGCAGAGTGCAGTAAGTCTCCACGTTACTCTGGCCAACAGTCTTGGCCTACCTCCAGCATCTGTCACCCACAACATCTGTTCCCTCCTTGTAAAGTGCTGAACTATCTCACCTGGGTCAGTGCTATAGCTGATCACAGTGCCCGATCAGGATGTCACTGTGACAGGCAGCAGTGCAGATTGACCGGTCAATCAATGCAGTGCCGCAACATATGCACTAAATGAGATTTCCGTGCCCCCAGTCAGGTTACTCCCTGGGCAGTGACCCTGCTCACACCCTCCCCTAGTTCCACCTCTGATCACAATTATCTCTCTTGGAGAGTGTAGCAAATTGGAGTTGGGGGAATCTCACCTCTGCCATGCATGGTCACAATCTGGGCACAGGACCCAAATAGTGGGCAATGTGGCACTTCTTACAGTAGAGAATAAGTAACTTTATTCTTTACTTGTGTATTAAGGACCTTATTTGCATTAAATTCAGTCCACATGGGACCAAGACTTTCTGGCTTACTGAACAAAGTGGAATTGTTTCGTAGAGGGTGGAGAATTGTATTTTATCTGAAATTACCCCCTCTGCACAAAATACAAACAATTATACCCATACAAGTACCTTGTGGAAGTTGTTGCCCTCTATCTTCCTGTGGTCTCTCCCTGTTTCTCACCGTGCCTCCTCCCATTTCCTTGCACCTCTGCGTCTCCGCATATATCCCTATACTCAGAGCCGGCTCCGGTCAGTGACATGGGATGCCCAAATATGAGCATACCCATATATGGGCATCCATGCCACTGACCGGAGCCCGCTCTGTTGCGGATATGGAGAGAGACTGGGAGATTTACATCCCCTTATAATTCATATGGTGCATAGTACCGGCACGTATTGTTTTACCGGTACTGTGTACCTTCCTACTTTCACACTGGTACAGTATATGCTGCAGTGGGACTGAGAGGGATATATTGGTAACACATAGTCATTGTTGGGGGAATTCAATCCATTTTGAAAATAGTAATGAAATGTTTTTTACTTTTCTTTTTTTTCAGTAATGAAGAATGAAACATTTCTGTTAAAATTGAATTGGAGGTGAACTGGATTCATCATCAACTCTGCACCAGTGTGAATTGATGTTCTTTAATGTTCTGATAAGGTACATGCAACATCTCTTCCTCAACCCCTGCACCACTCTCTGCCTCTTGCCTCTCTCTCTCCACCTCCCTGCTAAGCGTATTAACCCATCTAATGTAATCCACATTCCATGTCTCACTTTACTCTTCACTTCTCACGTGCCCTCTGGAATGACTGCTCTCTGACTAACAAGGTCTATTTGTACATGACCTCTTCTGCTCTCATCATCCACCACCTCTCATTCCCCTCACCCCTGTCCTACTCGATACCTCCGCTTAATTGAACTCTCTCCTCTGACATCTACCCTTATCTCTAACCTCTCCTCACTTTCTGCTTAAACTAACTATCTTGTTAACTTTTACAATGCTATCATCTCCTCCTCCCTCCTCCTCCTTCCTCCTCCCTCCTCCATTATATATATACCCCTTCTAGGCTCTGACACACTCATCCCTCTAAGGCCATGATTATCATGGGCACATGCTTGGTCGTCCACAGTGCGTGCGAGCGATGCAGAGCCGCCTCGGACCTCAGTGCAGGGATTGCTGCATACCCCCAGCATCTGTCACCCACAAACAATACACACACTAATACTCCCCACAATACACACTATAATACCTCCTCAATACTAATCTCCCCAATAATATTATAGCTCCAAACACAATATACACAACACCCTTACACAAGATACACAATCTAGTACTCTCCTCTGCACCTCTACACACAATATAATACTCCCACACACACAATATACACACTACCCTCCTACCCCCATAAAATACAACCAATAATACACACACACTTTGTGGATGTTGGGACCAGCTCCCGGCATGCACCAGTGAAAGAGAGAGGCCCGCAGAAGCTCGGAAGAACTCCCTCCATCCGTGCCTTCCTCCGTTTCACATCTTCTCCCTGTCTCTCTCCCTCCCTTTCCTTGCATCTCCCTGCGTCTTTACGTATACCCAGTCAGTGACGGCTCTGGTCACGTGATGCCTTAATATGGGCTTATCCATATATGTTCATCCACGTCACTAATGTGATGCCCGCACTGTTGCGGAGCTGGTACTTACGACGGGCACTTATTGTTTTATCAGTACTGCGTACCTGACTCTACCGGCCTACTTTCAACACTAGTACAATATGTGCTTCACTACGAGTGAGTGGGGAATATTGGCATCACACAGTCACTGTTGAATATGCCATTCAATCCATTTTGAAAATAGTAATGCAATGTGGTTTTGTTTTGTTTGCTTTTTGCAGTAATGAAGAATGGAAAAGTTATATTAAAATTAAATTGGAGGGGGACTAGATTCAGCATTTCATCATGAACTCTGCACTTGTGAGAATTTAACTTCTTGAATACCCTGACAGGTACACGCAACATTAAGACTATAATCTGCTGTGCAAGCTTTCGTGCTATACCTCCCCCTCAGGTTTTGATTTATACATTTGCTCCCTCAATTCATGTCCTCTAATATTTGAAAGCTCTCTCCTAGCATTTTCTCTTTACCACAGAACGTCATCCCAATGTAACTTCTCTCTTGTTCTTTCTGCTTGCTGTTTCCTCACTCCTCTGTTAAACTTTTCTAATTTCTCTAACTTCCACACTCCTGCTTTTATCCACATGTTCTCCTCTTTCCTTCCCCTACCTTTGCATGTGTCTACACACTGCACCATTTGTACAGACCTCTATTGCAGCTATTTCTGCACTGCTCAATGAAAAGCACTCTTTAATATCCTATTCTCTGTGCCCCCTCTCTCTGCGCCCCCTCTTTTGGCGCCTCCTCTCTCTGCGCCCCCTCTCTCTGCGCCTATCTGTCTCATTCTCTCTACGTCCCTCTCTCTCTACATAGAGCTATCTCTGTCTCTCTCTACACCTATCTCTGTGTCTCCTTCTATGTTTGCTGATGTGTGGGATATCTCTTATAATCTTGAACCTGCTCATATACACATCGGGCCTCCCTGCCTCTGCCTCCCTGCTAAGAGTGTTAACCTATCTAATGTAATCCACATTCCTTTCCTTACTTTTCTCTTCCCTTCTCCTATGCCATCTGGAATGTCCGTTCTCTGACTAACAAGGCTCTAGTTGTACATGACCTCTTCTGCTCTCATCATTCACAATCAGTCATTCCCCTCACCCCATCTTACCTGTCCCACTGATTTGCCTCTGCTTAATTAAACTCTCCTCTGACATCTACTCTAACCTCTCTGCTCTCTCTCTCTTTCCGCTTAAACTAACAATCTTATTAACTCTTACAATGCTATCCTCCTATCTATATGCCCCCTCTAGGCTCTGACACACTTGTCCCTCTAGCCCACACCCTTGGCTAAATTCCCAAACATGTTCATCACACTTCCACTCGCTGTTCTTAATGCCTATGAAGGAAATCACACAATTGATATTTGATTTTTCTACAGTAAAAATGTCTCCAGTCCTGTATAAAGCTGCTCTCTGTGGCCAAACCACACTACTTTTTTTTCACATTCATCAACACTCAAATTTAATTTACGCTGTCTTTTTTTCCCTGTATTTGACTCCCTCCACTAACCTTCTCCTCACACTTGCCATCCTTCCTTCACTTCTCCTCAAGCATTTGACTACTTCAGAGGCAAGGTGGATGCCACCCACAAGGAGATTCCTTCTGTCCCTTCCCCCTTCTCTCCTTCTACCTAATTCTCCTTCTGCATTTGACTCCTTTTCTTCTCTTACAGAGCTGGAAGCTAATCATCTTCTCTTCTCCCTCTACCACATGCCCTCTAGATCGTATCCCCTCACACCTTACTGCATCTCTTAGTCCCCACTCTCACCCACATCTTCAATTCCTCCCTATTCTCTGGCTCTTTACCCTCTTACTTTAAGCCTGTAGTGGTCACCCTTTTCTCAGAAACAACCTACACCCTATGTGCCTTACTAACTACCGCCCTGTATCCCTCCTGCTGTTTGTCTCCTAATTGCTAGAATGTCAACATTCTTAAATCACATTCCCTCCTGGATCCTTTACAACCTGCCTTTCGTACAGCTCGTTCTACAGACTGTGCTTAAAGCAAATTCCCAAGGTCACTTTTCCCTACTAATCCTACTTGATCTATCTGCTGCGTTTGATGCTCTCAATCACTCTCCTCCTTCATATTCTAAACTCTCTCTTGGTATCCGTAACACAGTTCTATCCTGGTTTTCATCATAACTTTCCTGTCACACATTCTCCATCTCTGTTGCTAACATGTCTTCGTCTTCTATTTATCTGTCTGTGGGTATACATCAGGGCTCTGTTCTGAGATCTCTCTTTCTCTCTACATACTATCATTTGGTGACCTCATCAACTCTTTGTGACAATCCTATAAATAACAAATACAAATATCAGGTCATGGGAATAAGTGATTTGGACATAAAAGTAACATTTCGGAAGTGTGGACAACTAATACATCTTGTAGATTGCCTTTACAGTGTGATGTCATTGATTCAGTAGATTGTGTGCAGACCAGGACTGCAGTACAGTGTCACTCACATGGATGACTTGCGTGGTAGAAGCTCAAGAACAAGGATGTCAAACTCCAGTCCTCGAGGGCAGCAAACAGGCCAGGTTTTCAGGATATCCCTACTGAAAACCTGGCCTGTTTGGGACCCTCGAGGACTGGAGTTTGACATGCATGCTCTAGAAGGAGCACAGCTGTGGGTGGGAGGTGGATTTGCTTTGCATCAAATGGTTTGGAGCAAGGTTTATTGTATGTAGTAACATAATAACAATGCAATGCTTAACTTTTATTTCAGGAGGGATGACTGCAGAACAGAAGTGAATATTGAAGCCATGTGTTCCTTTTCTTGCAAAAGAGAAAATTTGAAGGACAGTTGAAGAGAAGGAAAATTACTACACAGAGACAGATAAGCAATGTGTATATTTCTCATTTACCATTTAGTATTTGTCGTTTTATTGACTCCACACAATCCGGCTGCTACGGGTTTCACATTGAATATTTTCATCTCTACTCTACCCCTTCCTGTGATCTGAACCATGCAAGTTTTCGTTGATTCAATACATCATGAGTAGAGGGTGGCTACAGTATGAAGTAAAGACCCAAGGACCACATCTACTACCATTCATAACAAGAACATGTGCAGTAGCGCACAGCTGCAGTTCTATGTGATTGTTATGAAAGATTGAGGTGGTTCAATTCTATGAATCTGGAGTGGGATGGATCCTGTTTGCATCATATGGTTTCATCTAGGCCAGTAGATTATATAACTTTCAGTACAGGTTACACATGGCATCAGTATTAGTGATTTAAAGAGGAGGAAAGCTTGGCATCAGTATTAGTGATTTAAAGAGGAGGAAAGCTTCAATGTGGAGAACAAAGCCAAGTAATGTTGAAGTTACTCCTTTTACCATTTACTTGGTCAGTCTGTACTGTCTACTCCCCACACAGCTGCTAAGGATCTTCCATTTTAAATACTTTCACCTCCTATTCTGCACTGCTTTGCTGCCCATTATTCAGAGATGCGTTCCAGTCATGTTTACCACTCTGAATCTCTCTGCAGTCATTGGTTCAGCACATCATGGGTAGAGCATGGCTACAGATACAGCAAGCTATTATTATTTTACCGGCTGATCATCCATAATATTGCATTAAAACATAGAATATCACTTAATTTCCAAAAGATTCAGTGATGCTGATAATGCAGAATCTCACAACATTTCCCATCATAATGCCATAATGCACCAGTGGGAGAAATAATCCTTGCTATATCTGTACATTGTGTGACGTATTACCTCCATGACCATTGAGAGCAAGTACATCTTCTGTATAGAGCGGCTGTGTTATGATGCAGTTATTGATCATCATTGACATAATCACAAGAATCTTATGCAAAGGGAAATTGTCCGCAGCGAAGTGAGATTTCAGCCCCCAAACGTCTGTAATATTAATGCAATGTCTTACTTTTGTTGCAGTGAACACTGAAGAGACGGATCTACTACAACACTGTACAGGATGAGCATACGCTACAAGCAGCAAAATGATCTTGCAGTTGACAGTATGTTGTTCTGGTAATGTGCACAATTATTATTTATGGGCTACACACCACAGTGCTGGACATATTCTGTTAACTTCAACTCTACTCCTAACATGGAGATGTCTTCCTGGTGTTACTGATTCAGTACATCATATGCACAGTGTGGTTATGATATGATGGATTGATTTAATGAACCCACCAACCAATGATGACATCTGCATCATCTTCTGTAAAGTGCAGCTACAGCATGATATTATCAGCATTTGGTGCGGTATAATCAGAGGTATCTATGTGCTTTTGTGCCTGTTTTAAGTCCTCCAGCTTAACGCCCCTACACCTCCCACTACACAGGCATACTTACTTATGCATACACTGACATCTGGCATACCTACACACACCCCAGGGCCACTTCCTTCCCCTGATGTCAGGGAGAGGATGGGCATGCAGAGTGCAGTAAGTCTCCACGTTACTCTGGCCAACAGTCTTGGCCTACCTCCAGCATCTGTCACCCACAACATCTGTTCCCTCCTTGTAAAGTGCTGAACTATCTCACCTGGGTCAGTGCTATAGCTGATCACAGTGCCCGATCAGGATGTCACTGTGACAGGCAGCAGTGCAGATTGACCGGTCAATCAATGCAGTGCCGCAACATATGCACTAAATGAGATTTCCGTGCCCCCAGTCAGGTTACTCCCTGGGCAGTGACCCTGCTCACACCCTCCCCTAGTTCCACCTCTGATCACAATTATCTCTCTTGGAGAGTGTAGCAAATTGGAGTTGGGGGAATCTCACCTCTGCCATGCATGGTCACAATCTGGGCACAGGACCCAAATAGTGGGCAATGTGGCACTTCTTACAGTAGAGAATAAGTAACTTTATTCTTTACTTGTGTATTAAGGACCTTATTTGCATTAAATTCAGTCCACATGGGACCAAGACTTTCTGGCTTACTGAACAAAGTGGAATTGTTTCGTAGAGGGTGGAGAATTGTATTTTATCTGAAATTACCCCCTCTGCACAAAATACAAACAATTATACCCATACAAGTACCTTGTGGAAGTTGTTGCCCTCTATCTTCCTGTGGTCTCTCCCTGTTTCTCACCGTGCCTCCTCCCATTTCCTTGCACCTCTGCGTCTCCGCATATATCCCTATACTCAGAGCCGGCTCCGGTCAGTGACATGGGATGCCCAAATATGAGCATACCCATATATGGGCATCCATGCCACTGACCGGAGCCCGCTCTGTTGCGGATATGGAGAGAGACTGGGAGATTTACATCCCCTTATAATTCATATGGTGCATAGTACCGGCACGTATTGTTTTACCGGTACTGTGTACCTTCCTACTTTCACACTGGTACAGTATATGCTGCAGTGGGACTGAGAGGGATATATTGGTAACACATAGTCATTGTTGGGGGAATTCAATCCATTTTGAAAATAGTAATGAAATGTTTTTTACTTTTCTTTTTTTTCAGTAATGAAGAATGAAACATTTCTGTTAAAATTGAATTGGAGGTGAACTGGATTCATCATCAACTCTGCACCAGTGTGAATTGATGTTCTTTAATGTTCTGATAAGGTACATGCAACATCTCTTCCTCAACCCCTGCACCACTCTCTGCCTCTTGCCTCTCTCTCTCCACCTCCCTGCTAAGCGTATTAACCCATCTAATGTAATCCACATTCCATGTCTCACTTTACTCTTCACTTCTCACGTGCCCTCTGGAATGACTGCTCTCTGACTAACAAGGTCTATTTGTACATGACCTCTTCTGCTCTCCTCATCCACCACCTCTCATTCCCCTCACCCCTGTCCTACTCGATACCTCAGCTTAATTGAACTCTCTCCTCTGACATCTACCCTTATCTCTAACCTCTCCTCACTTTCTGCTTAAACTAACTATCTTGTTAACTTTTACAATGCTATCATCTCCTCCTCCCTCCTCCTCCTTCCTCCTCCCTCCTCCATTATATATATACCCCTTCTAGGCTCTGACACACTCATCCCTCTAAGGCCATGATTATCATGGGCACATGCTTGGTCGTCCACAGTGCGTGCGAGCGATGCAGAGCCGCCTCGGACCTCAGTGCAGGGATTGCTGCATACCCCCAGCATCTGTCACCCACAAACAATACACACACTAATACTCCCCACAATACACACTATAATACCTCCTCAATACTAATCTCCCCAATAATATTATAGCTCCAAACACAATATACACAACACCCTTACACAAGATACACAATCTAGTACTCTCCTCTGCACCTCTACACACAATATAATACTCCCACACACACAATATACACACTACCCTCCTACCCCCATAAAATACAACCAATAATACACACACACTTTGTGGATGTTGGGACCAGCTCCCGGCATGCACCAGTGAAAGAGAGAGGCCCGCAGAAGCTCGGAAGAACTCCCTCCATCCGTGCCTTCCTCCGTTTCACATCTTCTCCCTGTCTCTCTCCCTCCCTTTCCTTGCATCTCCCTGCGTCTTTACGTATACCCAGTCAGTGACGGCTCTGGTCACGTGATGCCTTAATATGGGCTTATCCATATATGTTCATCCACGTCACTAATGTGATGCCTGCACTGTTGCGGAGCTGGTACTTACGACGGGCACTTATTGTTTTATCAGTACTGCGTACCTGACTCTACCGGCCTACTTTCAACACTAGTACAATATGTGCTTCACTACGAGTGAGTGGGGAATATTGGCATCACACAGTCACTGTTGAATATGCCATTCAATCCATTTTGAAAATAGTAATGCAATGTGGTTTGGTTTTGTTTGCTTTTTGCAGTAATGAAGAATGGAAAAGTTATATTAAAATTAAATTGGAGGGGGACTAGATTCAGCATTTCATCATGAACTCTGCACTTGTGAGAATTTAACTTCTTGAATACCCTGACAGGTACACGCAACATTAAGACTATAATCTGCTATGCAAGCTTTCGTGCTATACCTCCCCCTCAGGTTTTGATTTATACATTTGCTCCCTCAATTCATGTCCTCTAATATTTGAAAGCTCTCTCCTAGCATTTTCTCTTTACCACAGAACGTCATCCCAATGTAACCTCTCTCTTGTTCTTTCTGCTTGCTGTTTCCTCACTCCTCTGTTAAACTTTTCTAATTTCTCTAACTTCCACACTCCTGCTTTTATCCACATGTTCTCCTCTTTCCTTCCCCTACCTTTGCATGTGTCTACACACTGCACCATTTGTACAGACCTCTATTGCAGCTATTTCTGCACTGCTCAATGAAAAGCACTCTTTAATATCCTATTCTCTGTGCCCCCTCTCTCTGCGCCCCCTCTTTTGGCGCCTCCTCTCTCTGCGCCCCCTCTCTCTGCGCCTATCTGTCTCATTCTCTCTACGTCCCTCTCTCTCTACATAGAGCTATCTCTGTCTCTCTCTACACCTATCTCTGTGTCTCCTTCTATGTTTGCTGATGTGTGGGATATCTCTTATAATCTTGAACCTGCTCATATACACATCGGGCCTCCCTGCCTCTGCCTCCCTGCTAAGAGTGTTAACCTATCTAATGTAATCCACATTCCTTTCCTTACTTTTCTCTTCCCTTCTCCTATGCCATCTGGAATGTCCGTTCTCTGACTAACAAGGCTCTAGTTGTACATGACCTCTTCTGCTCTCATCATTCACAATCAGTCATTCCCCTCACCCCATCTTACCTGTCCCACTGATTTGCCTCTGCTTAATTAAACTCTCCTCTGACATCTACTCTAACCTCTCTGCTCTCTCTCTCTTTCCGCTTAAACTAACAATCTTATTAACTCTTACAATGCTATCCTCCTATCTATATGCCCCCTCTAGGCTCTGACACGCTTGTCCCTCTAGCCCACACCCTTGGCTAAATTCCCAAACATGTTCATCACACTTCCACTCGCTGTTCTTAATGCCTATGAAGGAAATCACACAATTGATATTTGATTTTTCTACAGTAAAAATGTCTCCAGTCCTGTATAAAGCTGCTCTCTGGGGCCAAACCACACTACTTTTTTTTCACATTCATCAACACTCAAATGTAATTTACGCTGTCTTTTTTTCCCTGTATTTGACTCCCTCCACTAACCTTCTCCTCACACTTGCCATCCTTCCTTCACTTCTCCTCAAGCATTTGACTACTTCAGAGGCAAGGTGGATGCCACCCACAAGGAGATTCCTTCTGTCCCTTCCCCCTTCTCTCCTTCTACCTAATTCTCCTTCTGCATTTGACTCCTTTTCTTCTCTTACAGAGCTGGAAGCTAATCATCTTCTCTTCTCCCTCTACCACATGCCCTCTAGATCGTATCCCCTCACACCTTACTGCATCTCTTAGTCCCCACTCTCACCCACATCTTCAATTCCTCCCTATTCTCTGGCTCTTTACCCTCTTACTTTAAGCCTGTAGTGGTCACCCTTTTCTCAGAAACAACCTACACCCTATGTGCCTTACTAACTACCGCCCTGTATCCCTCCTGCTGTTTGTCTCCTAATTGCTAGAATGTCAACATTCTTAAATCACATTCCCTCCTGGATCCTTTACAACCTGCCTTTCGTACAGCTCGTTCTACAGACTGTGCTTAAAGCAAATTCCCAAGGTCACTTTTCCCTACTAATCCTACTTGATCTATCTGCTGCGTTTGATGCTCTCAATCACTCTCCTCCTTCATATTCTAAACTCTCTCTTGGTATCCGTAACACAGTTCTATCCTGGTTTTCATCATAACTTTCCTGTCACACATTCTCCATCTCTGTTGCTAACATGTCTTCGTCTTCTATTGATCTGTCTGTGGGTATACATCAGGGCTCTGTTCTGAGATCTCTCTTTCTCTCTACATACTATCATTTGGTGACCTCATCAACTCTTTGTGACAATCCTATAAATAACAAATACAAATATCAGGTCATGGGAATAAGTGATTTGGACATAAAAGTAACATTTCGGAAGTGTGGACAACTAATACATCTTGTAGATTGCCTTTACAGTGTGATGTCATTGATTCAGTAGATTGTGTGCAGACCAGGACTGCAGTACAGTGTCACTCACATGGATGACTTGCGTGGTAGAAGCTCAAGAACAAGGATGTCAAACTCCAGTCCTCGAGGGCAGCAAACAGGCCAGGTTTTCAGGATATCCCTACTGAAAACCTGGCCTGTTTGGGACCCTCGAGGACTGGAGTTTGACATGCATGCTCTAGAAGGAGCACAGCTGTGGGTGGGAGGTGGATTTGCTTTGCATCAAATGGTTTGGAGCAAGGTTTATTGTATGTAGTAACATAATAACAATGCAATACTTAACTTTTATTTCAGGAGGGATGACTGCAGAACAGAAGTGAATATTGAAGCCATGTGTTCCTTTTCTTGCAAAAGAGAAAATTTGAAGGACAGTTGAAGAGAAGGAAAATTACTACACAGAGACAGATAAGCAATGTGTATATTTCTCATTTACCATTTAGTATTTGTCGTTTTATTGACTCCACACAATCCGGCTGCTACGGGTTTCACATTGAATATTTTCATCTCTACTCTACCCCTTCCTGTGATCTGAACCATGCAAGTTTTCGTTGATTCAATACATCATGAGTAGAGGGTGGCTACAGTATGAAGTAAAGACCCAAGGACCACATCTACTACCATTCATAACAAGAACATGTGCAGTAGCGCACAGCTGCAGTTCTATGTGATTGTTATGAAAGATTGAGGTGGTTCAATTCTATGAATCTGGAGTGGGATGGATCCTGTTTGCATCATATGGTTTCATCTAGGCCAGTAGATTATATAACTTTCAGTACAGGTTACACATGGCATCAGTATTAGTGATTTAAAGAGGAGGAAAGCTTGGCATCAGTATTAGTGATTTAAAGAGGAGGAAAGCTTCAATGTGGAGAACAAAGCCAAGTAATGTTGAAGTTACTCCTTTTACCATTTACTTGGTCAGTCTGTACTGTCTACTCCCCACACAGCTGCTAAGGATCTTCCATTTTAAATACTTTCACCTCCTATTCTGCACTGCTTTGCTGCCCATTATTCAGAGATGCGTTCCAGTCATGTTTACCACTCTGAATCTCTCTGCAGTCATTGGTTCAGCACATCATGGGTAGAGCATGGCTACAGATACAGCAAGCTATTATTATTTTACCGGCTGATCATCCATAATATTGCATTAAAACATAGAATATCACTTAATTTCCAAAAGATTCAGTGATGCTGATAATGCAGAATCTCACAACATTTCCCATCATAATGCCATAATGCACCAGTGGGAGAAATAATCCTTGCTATATCTGTACATTGTGTGACGTATTACCTCCATGACCATTGAGAGCAAGTACATCTTCTGTATAGAGCGGCTGTGTTATGATGCAGTTATTGATCATCATTGACATAATCACAAGAATCTTATGCAAAGGGAAATTGTCCGCAGCGAAGTGAGATTTCAGCCCCCAAACGTCTGTAATATTAATGCAATGTCTTACTTTTGTTGCAGTGAACACTGAAGAGACGGATCTACTACAACACTGTACAGGATGAGCATACGCTACAAGCAGCAAAATGATCTTGCAGTTGACAGTATGTTGTTCTGGTAATGTGCACAATTATTATTTATGGGCTACACACCACAGTGCTGGACATATTCTGTTAACTTCAACTCTACTCCTAACATGGAGATGTCTTCCTGGTGTTACTGATTCAGTACATCATATGCACAGTGTGGTTATGATATGATGGATTGATTTAATGAACCCACCAACCAATGATGACATCTGCATCATCTTCTGTAAAGTGCAGCTACAGCATGATATTATCAGCATTTGGTGCGGTATAATCAGAGGTATCTATGTGCTTTTGTGCCTGTTTTAAGTCCTCCAGCTTAACGCCCCTACACCTCCCACTACACAGGCATACTTACTTATGCATACACTGACATCTGGCATACCTACACACACCCCAGGGCCACTTCCTTCCCCTGATGTCAGGGAGAGGATGGGCATGCAGAGTGCAGTAAGTCTCCACGTTACTCTGGCCAACAGTCTTGGCCTACCTCCAGCATCTGTCACCCACAACATCTGTTCCCTCCTTGTAAAGTGCTGAACTATCTCACCTGGGTCAGTGCTATAGCTGATCACAGTGCCCGATCAGGATGTCACTGTGACAGGCAGCAGTGCAGATTGACCGGTCAATCAATGCAGTGCCGCAACATATGCACTAAATGAGATTTCCGTGCCCCCAGTCAGGTTACTCCCTGGGCAGTGACCCTGCTCACACCCTCCCCTAGTTCCACCTCTGATCACAATTATCTCTCTTGGAGAGTGTAGCAAATTGGAGTTGGGGGAATCTCACCTCTGCCATGCATGGTCACAATCTGGGCACAGGACCCAAATAGTGGGCAATGTGGCACTTCTTACAGTAGAGAATAAGTAACTTTATTCTTTACTTGTGTATTAAGGACCTTATTTGCATTAAATTCAGTCCACATGGGACCAAGACTTTCTGGCTTACTGAACAAAGTGGAATTGTTTCGTAGAGGGTGGAGAATTGTATTTTATCTGAAATTACCCCCTCTGCACAAAATACAAACAATTATACCCATACAAGTACCTTGTGGAAGTTGTTGCCCTCTATCTTCCTGTGGTCTCTCCCTGTTTCTCACCGTGCCTCCTCCCATTTCCTTGCACCTCTGCGTCTCCGCATATATCCCTATACTCAGAGCCGGCTCCGGTCAGTGACATGGGATGCCCAAATATGAGCATACCCATATATGGGCATCCATGCCACTGACCGGAGCCCGCTCTGTTGCGGATATGGAGAGAGACTGGGAGATTTACATCCCCTTATAATTCATATGGTGCATAGTACCGGCACGTATTGTTTTACCGGTACTGTGTACCTTCCTACTTTCACACTGGTACAGTATATGCTGCAGTGGGACTGAGAGGGATATATTGGTAACACATAGTCATTGTTGGGGGAATTCAATCCATTTTGAAAATAGTAATGAAATGTTTTTTACTTTTCTTTTTTTTCAGTAATGAAGAATGAAACATTTCTGTTAAAATTGAATTGGAGGTGAACTGGATTCATCATCAACTCTGCACCAGTGTGAATTGATGTTCTTTAATGTTCTGATAAGGTACATGCAACATCTCTTCCTCAACCCCTGCACCACTCTCTGCCTCTTGCCTCTCTCTCTCCACCTCCCTGCTAAGCGTATTAACCCATCTAATGTAATCCACATTCCATGTCTCACTTTACTCTTCACTTCTCACGTGCCCTCTGGAATGACTGCTCTCTGACTAACAAGGTCTATTTGTACATGACCTCTTCTGCTCTCATCATCCACCACCTCTCATTCCCCTCACCCCTGTCCTACTCGATACCTCAGCTTAATTGAACTCTCTCCTCTGACATCTACCCTTATCTCTAACCTCTCCTCACTTTCTGCTTAAACTAACTATCTTGTTAACTTTTACAATGCTATCATCTCCTCCTCCCTCCTCCTCCTTCCTCCTCCCTCCTCCATTATATATATACCCCTTCTAGGCTCTGACACACTCATCCCTCTAAGGCCATGATTATCATGGGCACATGCTTGGTCGTCCACAGTGCGTGCGAGCGATGCAGAGCCGCCTCGGACCTCAGTGCAGGGATTGCTGCATACCCCCAGCATCTGTCACCCACAAACAATACACACACTAATACTCCCCACAATACACACTATAATACCTCCTCAATACTAATCTCCCCAATAATATTATAGCTCCAAACACAATATACACAACACCCTTACACAAGATACACAATCTAGTACTCTCCTCTGCACCTCTACACACAATATAATACTCCCACACACACAATATACACACTACCCTCCTACCCCCATAAAATACAACCAATAATACACACACACTTTGTGGATGTTGGGACCAGCTCCCGGCATGCACCAGTGAAAGAGAGAGGCCCGCAGAAGCTCGGAAGAACTCCCTCCATCCGTGCCTTCCTCCGTTTCACATCTTCTCCCTGTCTCTCTCCCTCCCTTTCCTTGCATCTCCCTGCGTCTTTACGTATACCCAGTCAGTGACGGCTCTGGTCACGTGATGCCTTAATATGGGCTTATCCATATATGTTCATCCACGTCACTAATGTGATGCCCGCACTGTTGCGGAGCTGGTACTTACGACGGGCACTTATTGTTTTATCAGTACTGCGTACCTGACTCTACCGGCCTACTTTCAACACTAGTACAATATGTGCTTCACTACGAGTGAGTGGGGAATATTGGCATCACACAGTCACTGTTGAATATGCCATTCAATCCATTTTGAAAATAGTAATGCAATGTGGTTTTGTTTTGTTTGCTTTTTGCAGTAATGAAGAATGGAAAAGTTATATTAAAATTAAATTGGAGGGGGACTAGATTCAGCATTTCATCATGAACTCTGCACTTGTGAGAATTTAACTTCTTGAATACCCTGACAGGTACACGCAACATTAAGACTATAATCTGCTGTGCAAGCTTTCGTGCTATACCTCCCCCTCAGGTTTTGATTTATACATTTGCTCCCTCAATTCATGTCCTCTAATATTTGAAAGCTCTCTCCTAGCATTTTCTCTTTACCACAGAACGTCATCCCAATGTAACTTCTCTCTTGTTCTTTCTGCTTGCTGTTTCCTCACTCCTCTGTTAAACTTTTCTAATTTCTCTAACTTCCACACTCCTGCTTTTATCCACATGTTCTCCTCTTTCCTTCCCCTACCTTTGCATGTGTCTACACACTGCACCATTTGTACAGACCTCTATTGCAGCTATTTCTGCACTGCTCAATGAAAAGCACTCTTTAATATCCTATTCTCTGTGCCCCCTCTCTCTGCGCCCCCTCTTTTGGCGCCTCCTCTCTCTGCGCCCCCTCTCTCTGCGCCTATCTGTCTCATTCTCTCTACGTCCCTCTCTCTCTACATAGAGCTATCTCTGTCTCTCTCTACACCTATCTCTGTGTCTCCTTCTATGTTTGCTGATGTGTGGGATATCTCTTATAATCTTGAACCTGCTCATATACACATCGGGCCTCCCTGCCTCTGCCTCCCTGCTAAGAGTGTTAACCTATCTAATGTAATCCACATTCCTTTCCTTACTTTTCTCTTCCCTTCTCCTATGCCATCTGGAATGTCCGTTCTCTGACTAACAAGGCTCTAGTTGTACATGACCTCTTCTGCTCTCATCATTCACAATCAGTCATTCCCCTCACCCCATCTTACCTGTCCCACTGATTTGCCTCTGCTTAATTAAACTCTCCTCTGACATCTACTCTAACCTCTCTGCTCTCTCTCTCTTTCCGCTTAAACTAACAATCTTATTAACTCTTACAATGCTATCCTCCTATCTATATGCCCCCTCTAGGCTCTGACACGCTTGTCCCTCTAGCCCACACCCTTGGCTAAATTCCCAAACATGTTCATCACACTTCCACTCGCTGTTCTTAATGCCTATGAAGGAAATCACACAATTGATATTTGATTTTTCTACAGTAAAAATGTCTCCAGTCCTGTATAAAGCTGCTCTCTGGGGCCAAACCACACTACTTTTTTTTCACATTCATCAACACTCAAATGTAATTTACGCTGTCTTTTTTTCCCTGTATTTGACTCCCTCCACTAACCTTCTCCTCACACTTGCCATCCTTCCTTCACTTCTCCTCAAGCATTTGACTACTTCAGAGGCAAGGTGGATGCCACCCACAAGGAGATTCCTTCTGTCCCTTCCCCCTTCTCTCCTTCTACCTAATTCTCCTTCTGCATTTGACTCCTTTTCTTCTCTTACAGAGCTGGAAGCTAATCATCTTCTCTTCTCCCTCTACCACATGCCCTCTAGATCGTATCCCCTCACACCTTACTGCATCTCTTAGTCCCCACTCTCACCCACATCTTCAATTCCTCCCTATTCTCTGGCTCTTTACCCTCTTACTTTAAGCCTGTAGTGGTCACCCTTTTCTCAGAAACAACCTACACCCTATGTGCCTTACTAACTACCGCCCTGTATCCCTCCTGCTGTTTGTCTCCTAATTGCTAGAATGTCAACATTCTTAAATCACATTCCCTCCTGGATCCTTTACAACCTGCCTTTCGTACAGCTCGTTCTACAGACTGTGCTTAAAGCAAATTCCCAAGGTCACTTTTCCCTACTAATCCTACTTGATCTATCTGCTGCGTTTGATGCTCTCAATCACTCTCCTCCTTCATATTCTAAACTCTCTCTTGGTATCCGTAACACAGTTCTATCCTGGTTTTCATCATAACTTTCCTGTCACACATTCTCCATCTCTGTTGCTAACATGTCTTCGTCTTCTATTGATCTGTCTGTGGGTATACATCAGGGCTCTGTTCTGAGATCTCTCTTTCTCTCTACATACTATCATTTGGTGACCTCATCAACTCTTTGTGACAATCCTATAAATAACAAATACAAATATCAGGTCATGGGAATAAGTGATTTGGACATAAAAGTAACATTTCGGAAGTGTGGACAACTAATACATCTTGTAGATTGCCTTTACAGTGTGATGTCATTGATTCAGTAGATTGTGTGCAGACCAGGACTGCAGTACAGTGTCACTCACATGGATGACTTGCGTGGTAGAAGCTCAAGAACAAGGATGTCAAACTCCAGTCCTCGAGGGCAGCAAACAGGCCAGGTTTTCAGGATATCCCTACTGAAAACCTGGCCTGTTTGGGACCCTCGAGGACTGGAGTTTGACATGCATGCTCTAGAAGGAGCACAGCTGTGGGTGGGAGGTGGATTTGCTTTGCATCAAATGGTTTGGAGCAAGGTTTATTGTATGTAGTAACATAATAACAATGCAATGCTTAACTTTTATTTCAGGAGGGATGACTGCAGAACAGAAGTGAATATTGAAGCCATGTGTTCCTTTTCTTGCAAAAGAGAAAATTTGAAGGACAGTTGAAGAGAAGGAAAATTACTACACAGAGACAGATAAGCAATGTGTATATTTCTCATTTACCATTTAGTATTTGTCGTTTTATTGACTCCACACAATCCGGCTGCTACGGGTTTCACATTGAATATTTTCATCTCTACTCTACCCCTTCCTGTGATCTGAACCATGCAAGTTTTCGTTGATTCAATACATCATGAGTAGAGGGTGGCTACAGTATGAAGTAAAGACCCAAGGACCACATCTACTACCATTCATAACAAGAACATGTGCAGTAGCGCACAGCTGCAGTTCTATGTGATTGTTATGAAAGGTTGAGGTGGTTCAATTCTATGAATCTGGAGTGGGATGGATCCTGTTTGCATCATATGGTTTCATCTAGGCCAGTAGATTATATAACTTTCAGTACAGGTTACACATGGCATCAGTATTAGTGATTTAAAGAGGAGGAAAGCTTCAATGTGGAGAACAAAGCCAAGTAATGTTGAAGTTACTCCTTTTACCATTTACTTGGTCAGTCTGTACTGTCTACTCCCCACACAGCTGCTAAGGATCTTCCATTTTAAATACTTTCACCTCCTATTCTGCACTGCTTTGCTGCCCATTATTCAGAGATGCGTTCCAGTCATGTTTACCACTCTGAATCTCTCTGCAGTCATTGGTTCAGCACATCATGGGTAGAGCATGGCTACAGATACAGCAAGCTATTATTATTTTACCGGCTGATCATCCATAATATTGCATTAAAACATAGAATATCACTTAATTTCCAAAAGATTCAGTGATGCTGATAATGCAGAATCTCACAACATTTCCCATCATAATGCCATAATGCACCAGTGGGAGAAATAATCCTTGCTATATCTGTACATTGTGTGACGTATTACCTCCATGACCATTGAGAGCAAGTACATCTTCTGTATAGAGCGGCTGTGTTATGATGCAGTTATTGATCATCATTGACATAATCACAAGAATCTTATGCAAAGGGAAATTGTCCGCAGCGAAGTGAGATTTCAGCCCCCAAACGTCTGTAATATTAATGCAATGTCTTACTTTTGTTGCAGTGAACACTGAAGAGACGGATCTACTACAACACTGTACAGGATGAGCATACGCTACAAGCAGCAAAATGATCTTGCAGTTGACAGTATATTGTTCTGGTAATGTGCACAATTATTATTTATGGGCTACACACCACAGTGCTGGACATATTCTGTTAACTTCAACTCTACTCCTAACATGGAGATGTCTTCCTGGTGTTACTGATTCAGTACATCATATGCACAGTGTGGTTATGATATGATGGATTGATTTAATGAACCCACCAACCAATGATGACATCTGCATCATCTTCTGTAAAGTGCAGCTACAGCATGATATTATCAGCATTTGGTGCGGTATAATCAGAGGTATCTATGTGCTTTTGTGCCTGTTTTAAGTCCTCCAGCTTAACGCCCCTACACCTCCCACTACACAGGCATACTTACTTATGCATACACTGACATCTGGCATACCTACACACACCCCAGGGCCACTTCCTTCCCCTGATGTCAGGGAGAGGATGGGCATGCAGAGTGCAGTAAGTCTCCACGTTACTCTGGCCAACAGTCTTGGCCTACCTCCAGCATCTGTCACCCACAACATCTGTTCCCTCCTTGTAAAGTGCTGAACTATCTCACCTGGGTCAGTGCTATAGCTGATCACAGTGCCCGATCAGGATGTCACTGTGACAGGCAGCAGTGCAGATTGACCGGTCAATCAATGCAGTGCCGCAACATATGCACTAAATGAGATTTCCGTGCCCCCAGTCAGGTTACTCCCTGGGCAGTGACCCTGCTCACACCCTCCCCTAGTTCCACCTCTGATCACAATTATCTCTCTTGGAGAGTGTAGCAAATTGGAGTTGGGGGAATCTCACCTCTGCCATGCATGGTCACAATCTGGGCACAGGACCCAAATAGTGGGCAATGTGGCACTTCTTACAGTAGAGAATAAGTAACTTTATTCTTTACTTGTGTATTAAGGACCTTATTTGCATTAAATTCAGTCCACATGGGACCAAGACTTTCTGGCTTACTGAACAAAGTGGAATTGTTTCGTAGAGGGTGGAGAATTGTATTTTATCTGAAATTACCCCCTCTGCACAAAATACAAACAATTATACCCATACAAGTACCTTGTGGAAGTTGTTGCCCTCTATCTTCCTGTGGTCTCTCCCTGTTTCTCACCGTGCCTCCTCCCATTTCCTTGCACCTCTGCGTCTCCGCATATATCCCTATACTCAGAGCCGGCTCCGGTCAGTGACATGGGATGCCCAAATATGAGCATACCCATATATGGGCATCCATGCCACTGACCGGAGCCCGCTCTGTTGCGGATATGGAGAGAGACTGGGAGATTTACATCCCCTTATAATTCATATGGTGCATAGTACCGGCACGTATTGTTTTACCGGTACTGTGTACCTTCTTACTTTCACACTGGTACAGTATGTGCTGCAGTGGGACTGAGAGGGATATATTGGTAACACATAGTCATTGGTGGGGGAATTCAATCCATTTTGAAAATAGTAATGCATTGTTTTTTACTTTTTTTTTTGCAGTAATGAAGAATGAAAAAGTTCTGTTAAAATTGAATTGGACGTGAACTGGATTCAGCATTTCATCATCAACTCTGCACCAGTGTGAATTGACGTTCTTTAATGTTCTGACAAGGTACATGCAACATCTCTTCCTCTACCCCTACACCACCCTCTGCCTCTTGCCTCTCTCTCCACCTCCCTGCTAAGCGTATTAACCCATCTAATGTAATCCACATTCCTTGTCTCACTTTACTCTTCCCTTCTCACGTGCCCTCTGGAATGTCCACCACTTCTCATTCCCCTCACCCCTGTCCTACTCGATACCTCAGCTTAATTGAACTCTCTCCTCTGACATCTACCCTTATCTCTAACCTCTCCTCACTTTCTGCTTAAACTAACTATCTTGTTAACTCTTACAATGCTATCATCTCCTCCTCCCTCCTCCTCCATCATCTATATGCCCCTTCTAGGCTCTGACACACTCATCCCTCTAAGGCCGTGATTATCATGGGCACACGCTTGGTCGTCCACAGTGCGTGCGAGCGATGCAGGGCCTCCCCGTCGCCTCGGACCTCAGTGCAGGGATTGCTGGAGCGACAGGCATGCGCTAACTTTGCCTTCTGTTGCGTGCTTACTATAGACGCAGCCTAACCCATGCATTGGTTTAATTCACAAGCACGCTCTCATCACACTTCATCACATCACACTGCTGCTCTTAACACCTATGGAGGAAATCTCACAGTCTGATTTTCTACACTAAACCTTTGTCCTGTTCTGTAAAACTCTGCTCCTTTTTTTAAGGTCAAACACTACTTTTTCCTCACTCATCAACACTCCAATTTCATTCACACTGTCTTCTATGTATTTGAGTCCCACCACTGACTTTCTCCTCCCACTTAACATCCATCCTTTATTTCTCCTCAAGCCTTTGCTCACTTGAGGCAAGGTGGATGCCATCCACAAGTAGATTCGTTCTCTCCCTTCCCCCTCTCTCTTTTTCTATCTAGATCTCATTGCACTCTTGACTCCTTTTCTCCTGTCACAAAGCTGGAACCTGATCTTCTCTTCTCCCTCTACCACATGCCCTCTCAATCCTATATTCTCACTCTCACCCACATCTTCAATTCCTCCATATCCTTTGGCTCTTTCAACTCTTCCTTTTAAGCATGCAGTGGTCACCCCTATTCTCAAAAATAACCTTGACCTTGTGTGAATTTCTAACTATCGCCCTGTATCCGTCCTACCATTTGCCTCCTAATTGCTAGAACGTCTTGTGATCTCCCGTTTGATCAACATTCTTAAATCACATGCTCCTCTGGGCCCTTCACAATCTGCCTTTCCCAATGTAACCAATTATGTACATAAAGAAAATTCCCAAGGTCCATTTTACTTACTAATCCTGCTTGATCTCTCTTCTGCTTTTGATACTGTCAATCACTCTTCTCATTCATATTCTAAACTCTTTCTTCGTATCCGCAGCAAACTTATATCCTGGTTTTCATCATACTTCTCCATCACACATTCTCCATCTCTGTTGCTAACGTGTCTTTGTCTCCTGTTGTTTTGTCTGTTGGTATACCTCAGGACTCTGTTCTGGGACCTCTCTCACTACATACTATCACTAGTTGACCTTATCAACTATTTTGGCCCTTGATATCATCTCTATGCAGATGATACACACACCTATCCACCCTACCGTCACTCCTGCAATTTAGTTCCTAGTTTCGGGTCGCCTCCTGGCTATATCCTCCATGGATGACACTCTTCTGCCTTAAACCTAATGTCTAAAACTGAGCTCCTCATATTTCCCCCTAAATCTGGCCTAATATCACCTTTCTCCATCGCAGTAAACAGTACTACCATCATCCTGTCATGAAAGCACATTGCCTAGGAGTAACATTTGACTCTTCCCTTTCCATCTTCATTCACGACACTGGCTAAAGTTTGTCGATTCTTTCTCTGTAATATTTCCAAGATTTGCCCTTTTCTCTGTCAATCTACTGCTAAAACGCCAATGCATGCCCTTATCGTATGGGTTAACATACTGCTAACAGGGCTCCCTGCTTCACAACTTTCTCATTTGCAATCTATCCAAAACTCTGCTGCTTGAATAATTTCCCTTTCTCCCACAACAGTATCTGCTCATCTCCTCCTCCTCCTTAAATCCCTCTCCTTGCTTCCCATCAAGTTTCAGATCACCTACAAAGTTCTCCTCCTTACCTTTTTGTTAAGGTTCTCTATTAGTGGTGTACCGAGTACCCGGCGTTACCCAACACATTTCCAGCTACCCGGACATTACTCGAAACCGGCCACTGAGAAGTGGACTTGGCCGGGTAATACCCGGCGTCGGGTAATGTCAGGGCAGCTGGAAATAATCTTTCATACTTACCTTTCCTAAGACATCTAGGATCAGCAGCAGCAGTCCTCTGATGTTGGCAGCATCAGAGGTGTCTTCACCTGGCGGGGGGAGCTGCAGGAATCACTTCCACAGCACCGAAGCAGGTAAGCTGTGTCTGTGAGCCTGCAGCTCCCCCGCCGGCTGAAGACACCACAGATGCTGCCACCGTCACAGGACTGCTGCTGATCCTAGATTTCACCGCCACCCGGAAGGTAAGTGCCAAACCGTGTACCCGACCGGGTAGAACCTTTCATTTTGGCCGGGTACCCGTTACCCATTTTTTTATAGTTGAGGACCCAGTCCAACACTATTCTCTATTCATCTGCTCCTTCCTACATATCATCTTTGGTCTCGTTATGCCCTTCCTCGTCTCCTAAGCTCTACTAATAACTGTCTCCATTATACTTCTTACACCTCTACTGCGCACTCGCTCTCTTGCCTGAAACCCTTTCCCATCAATTTACCTGTGAAACTCACACACACTCAGTATATGCCAACATACCCTCTTCCACCCACATTTAAGATCAACCTTAAAATTCACAACTTAAATGAAGCATTTCAATAGCTTTTACTCGTTGCTACTGTCACTCATTCAGTCACTAACTATTGTTCCCAAGAAGTGCTTTATACTACAAGTACCCACCATTAAGGACAAGCATTGTCATCTACTGCACTTGTTCCCCCACCTGTTGTCTCTCTGTAAGTCTCCTTACATTTCTCTTAGATTGTAAACTACCCAGGACAGGGATTTACTTTCCTATTGTCTGTTTTTGTTTGTTGAATTTATTGTATAATAATTTCCTGTACTTTTTGGTCTCTCTTGTAAAGCGCTGAGTACACAATGGGTGGTATATAAATAGAGATATTTGCAGAGTCTAGAGACAAGGCACACGTGTATAGGTAGCTACAGTTTATCCGGGACCGTATGCATCCTTGAAGTGCCTGTCCCAGTTATTTTCTATTGATTGCAATGTAGGAGTGTCTGTCCTGTCTTATTTTTTTTATTATTATTATTATTATTATTATTATTATATATACAAAGATATATACAAAGATTGTTTCCTGTCGTTAGCATGACATTGTGTGACACAGTGTGATGTCATTGATTCAGTAGATTGTGTGCAGACCGGGACTGCAGTACAGTTTCACTGACATGAATAACTTGTGTGGTAGAAGCTCTAGAAGGAGCACAGCTGTGGGAGGGAGGTGGATTTGCTTTGTATCACATGGTTTGGAGCAAGGTTCATTGTATGTATCGTCAATAATAATTATAATAATAATAATGCAATGCTTAACTTTTTTATTTCAAGAGGAAAGACTGCAGAACAGAAGTGAATATTGAAGCCATGTGTTCATTTTCTTGCAAAATAGAAAATTGAAGGACAGTTGAAGAGGAGGAAAATGACTACACAGAGACAGATAAGCAATGTGTATATTTCTCATTTAGTATTTGTCGTTTTATTGACTCCAAAAAATCCGGCTGCTAAGGGTTTCGCATTGGACATATTCACCTCTACTCCACCCCTTCCTGTGATCTGTACCATGCAGATTTTTGTTGATTCAATACATCATGAATAGAGTGTGGCTACAGTATGAAGTACTGACCCAAGGACCACATCTACTACCATTCATAACAAGAACATGTGCAGTAGCGCACTGCTGCAGTTCTATGTTATTGCTATGAAAGGTTGAGGTGGTGCAATCATATGAATCTTGAGTGGGAGGGATCCTGTTTGCATCATTTAATTTGATCTAGGCCAGTAGAGTATATAACTCTCAGTACAGGTTACATATGGCATCAGTATTAGTGATTTAAAGAACAGAAAAACAGGAGTGGAGAACAAAACCAAGTAATGTTGAAGTTACTACTTTTTACTATTTACTTGGTCAGTCTGTACTGTCTACTCCCCACACAGCTGCTAAGGGTTTCCATTTGAGATACATTCACCTTCTACTCTGCACTACTGTGCTACCCTCTATTCAGAGATGAGTTCAAGTCATGTTTACCACTCTAAATCGCTCTGCAGTCATTGATTCAGCACATCATGGGTAGAGCATGGCTATAGATACAGCAAGCTTTATTTTACCCTAATATTGCATTAAAAAATAGAATATCACTCAGTTTCCTACAGATTTACTGATGCTGATAATGCAGAATCTCACCCTCCCATCATAATACACCAGAGGAAGAAATAATCCTTGCTATATATGTACATTGTGTGACATATTGCCTCCATGACCATTGATGGCAAATACATATTCTGTATAGAGCAGCTGTGTTATGATGTAGTTATTGATCATCATTGAGATATAATCACAAGAATCTTATGCAAAGGGAAACTGTCATTAGCATAGTGGGATTTCAGCCCCCAAACTTCTGTAATATTAATGCAATGTCTTACTTTTATTGCAGTGAACACCGAAGAGACGGATCTACTACAACACTGCACAGGACAAGAGTATACACTACAAGCAGCAAAATGATCATGCAGTTGACAATATGTTGTTCTGGTAATGTGCACAATTATTATGTATGGGCTCCACACCACAGTGCTGGACATATTTTGTTAACTTCAACACTACCCCTACCATGGAGATGTCTTCCTGTGATTGGTGTTACTGATTCAGTACATCATATGCACAGTGTGGCTATTATATGATGGATTGATTTAATGAACCCACCAAACACTGATGACATCTGTATCATCTTCTGTAAAGTGCATCTACAGCAGGATATTATCAGCATTTGGGGTGATATAATCAGAGGCATCTATGTGCTTTTGTGCTGGGTAAAGTCCTCCAGCTGAACCGCCCCCCGCCCCCCACCCCCCTACACCTCCTGCACACAGGCAAACTTACTTACACACACAGCACACTTACTTATGCACACTGACACTTGGCATACCTACACACACACACCCCACAGCCACTGGCATGCATGCAGAGTCCTGGGCATGCAGGATGGGCATGCAGAGTACAGAATATCTCCACCTTGCTCTGGCCCGTACTCTTGGCCTACCCCCAGCATCTGTCACCCACAACCTCTGTTCCCTCCCTGTAAATTGCTGCACTAACACACCTTGGTCAGCGCTGCAACCGATCACAGCACCGGATCATGTCACTGTGATAGGAAGCAGTGCTAATTGACCGGTCAATCAATGCCACGTGGCAACATACGCACCAAAAGAGATTTCCATGCCCCCTGACAGGCTACTCCCTGGGCAGTGACCCTGCTCATCTTCCACCTCTGATCACAATATTCTCTCTTGGAGAGTGTAGCAAATTGGAGTTGGGGGAATTTCACCTCTGCAGTACATGTAGAGTCCTGTATGCAGAGTACAGAAAGTCTCCACCTTAGTCTGGCCCGTACTCTTGGCCTACCCACAGCATCTGTCACCCACAAATAATACATACACTAATACTCCCCACAATACACACTTTAATACCTCCTCAATAATAATCTCCCCAATAATATTATAGTCTTAAACACAATATACACAATACCCCCTAACACAAGATACCCAATCTAACACTCTCCTCTGCACCTCAACATAATATACACACTATAATACCCTACACACAATATAATACTCCCACACACACACAATATACACACTATCCTCCTACCGCCATAAAACACAACCAATAATACACACACACTTTGTGGATGTTGGGACCAGCTCCTTGCATGCACCAGTGAAAGAGAGAGGCCTGCCATCCGTGCCTCCCTCCGTTTCCCATCTTCTCCCTGTCTCTCTCCCTCACTTTCTTTGCATCTCCCTGCATCTTTGCGTATACCCAGTCAGTGACGGCTC
Source organism: Ascaphus truei (assembly GCF_040206685.1). NCBI lineage: Eukaryota > Metazoa > Chordata > Amphibia > Anura > Ascaphidae > Ascaphus > Ascaphus truei. The sequence goes on from NW_027453976.1 coordinate 69,171, forward strand.
CGGTCACGTGATGCCTTAATATGGGCTTATCCATATATCTGTTGCAGAGATGGAGAGAGACCTGGAGATTTTACATTTCCTTATAATTCATATTGGTACTTAGTACGGGCACTTATTGTTTTATCAGTACTGGGTACCTGACCGTACTGGCCTACGAGTGAGAAGGCAATATTGGCATCACACAGTTACTGTTGAATATGTCATTCAATCCATTTTGAAAATAGTAATGCAATGTGGTTTTGTTTTGTTTGCTTTTTGCAGTAATGAAGAATGAAAAAGTTATATTAAAATTAAATTGGAGGGGAACTGGATTCAGCATTTCTTCATGAACTCTGCACTTGTGAGCATTGACCTTCTTGAGTGCCCTGACAGGTACACGCAACTTTAAGACTATAATCTTCATCAACTGCTGTGCAAGCTTTCGTGCTATACCTCCCCCTCCGGTTTTGATTTATACATTTGCTCTCTCAATTCATGTCCTCTAATATCTGGAGGCTCTCTCCTAGCATTTCTCTCTACCACAGCACGTCATCCCAATGTAACCTCTCTCTTGTTCTTTCTGTTTACTGTTTCCTCACTCCTCTGTAAAACTTTTCTAATTTCTCTAACTTCCACACTCCTGCTTTTATCCACATGTTCTATACACTTTCCTTCCCCTACCTTTGCATGTGTCTACACAAAGCACCATTTGTACAGACCTCTATTGCAGCTATTTCTGCACTGCTCAATGAAATGCACTCCTGCACATCCTATTCTCTTCCACCTTCCCTCATTCTCTACGCCCCCCTCTCAAAGCCCCCTCTCTCTATGTCTCCTCTCTCTACGCCTATCTGTCTCATTCTCTTGACGCCCTTCTCTCTCTACATATCCCTATCTCTGTCTCTCTCTACACCTATCTCTGTGTCTCCTTCTATGCTCGCTGATGTTGGGGGATATCTCTTATAATCTTGGACGGCTCATATACACATCAGGCCTCCCTACTAAGAGTGTTAACCTATCTAATGTAATCCACATTCCTTTCCTTACTTTTCTCTTCCCTTCTCCTGTGCCCTCTGGAATGTCCACTCTTACTAACAAGGCTCTAGTTGTACATAACCTCTTCTGCTCTCATCAGTCACAATCAGTCATTCCCCTCACCGCATCTTACCTGTCCCACTGATTTGCCTCTGCTTAATTAAACTCTCCTCTGACATCTACTCTAACCTCTCTTCTCTCTCTTTCTTTCTGCTTAAACTAACAATCTTATTAACTCTTACAATGCTATCCTCCTATCTATATGCCCCCTATAGGCTCTGACACACTCATCCCTCTAACCCACACCTTTGGCTAAATTCCCAAACACACTCATCACACTTCCACTCGCTGTTCTTAATACCTACGGAGGAAATCTCACACTTTGTTTGATTTTTCTACAGTAAAAATGTCTCCTGTCCTGTATAAAGCTGCTCTCTAGGGCTAAATACACTACTTTTTTCCACACTCATCAACACTCAAATTTAATTTACGCTGTTTTTTTTCTCTGTATTTGACTCCCTCCACTGACCTTCTCCTCCCACTTGCCATCCTTCCTTCACTTCTCCTCAAGCATTTGACTACTTCAGAGGCAAGGTGGATGCCACCCAAAAGGAGATTCCTTCTGTCCCTTCCCCCTTCTCTCCTTCTACCCAAATCTCCTTCTGCACTTGACTCCTTTTCTTCTCTTACAGAGCTGGAAGCTAATCATCTTCTATTCTCCCTCTACCACATGCCCTCTAGATCGTATCCCCTCACACCTTACTGCATCTCTTAGTCCCCACTCTCACCCACATCTTCAATTTCTCCCTATTCTCTGGATTTTTGCCCTCTTACTTTAAGCCTGTAGCGGTCACCCTTTTGTCAGAAACAAACTACACCCTATGTGCCTTACTAACTACCGCTCTGTATCCCTCATGCTGTTTGCCTTCTAATTGCTAGTGTCAACATTCTTAAATCACATGCCCTCCTGGATCCTTTACAACCTGCCTTTCGTACAGCACGTTCTACAGACTGTGCTTAAAGCTAATTCCCAAGGTTTTTCCCTACTAATCCTACTTGATCTATCGGCTGCGTTTGATGCTCTCAATCACTCTCCTCCTTCATATTCTAAACTCTCTCTTGGTATCAGTAACAAAGTTCTATCCTGGTTTTCATCATAACTTTCCTGTCACACATTCTCCATCTCTGTTGCTAACATGTCTTCGTCTTCTATTGATCTGTCTGTGGGTATACATCAGGGCTCTGTTCTGAGATCTCTCTTTCTCTCTACATACTATCATTTGGTGACTTCATCAATGCTTTTGGCCTTAGATATAATCTCTATGCGGATGATACACACACAAATCTATCCACCCCTGTTCTCACTCCTGCAATCCAGTCCCTACTCTTGGGTTGTCTCCTGGCTATATGCTCATGGATGGCACTCCACTGCCTTAAACTTAATGTCTAACACTGGGCTCATATTATCCCCTTTCTCCATCACAGTAAACAGTACTACCATCTATCTTGTCATCAAACATGTTGCATAGGAGTAACATTTGGCTCTTCAATTCCATCTCCATTCACATGCACGGCTATGGGTAAAATGTGTTGCCTCTTTCTCTGTAATATTGCCAAGATCTTCCCTTTCCCCTCTCAACCTACTGCTAAAACTCCAATGTATACTGTTATCCTATAGGTTATTTTAACATACTACTAACAGGCCTCCATGCTTCACAACTTTCTCCTATGCAAAACTCTGCTGCTTGAATTATCTCACTTTCTCCCACAACAGTCTCTGCTCATCTCCTTAAATCCCTGTCCTGGCATCCCATCAAGTTTTTGTATCACCTACAAAGTTCTCCTCCTTACCTTTTTGTTAAGGCTCTCCATTAATCTGCTCCTTCTTGCATATCATCTTTGATCTCTCGTTATGCCCTTGCTTGTCTCTTGCACTATAACCATAACTGTCTCCTGTAAACTTCTTTCACCTCTACTGTTCTCTCACTTGCCTGAAACCATTTTCCATCACTGCACCGTACATGTGAAACTTCCTCACACTCAGTATATGCCAACATAACCTCTTCCACCCACATGTAAGACCAATCTTAAAATTCACGACTTAAATCAAGCATTTAAAAAACTTTGACTCGTGGCTACTGTCCCACACCCACAGTCACTGCTAACAACTATTGTTCCCAAGATGTGCTTTCTACTAATTGTACCCACCATTAAGGACAAGCATTGTCATCTACTGCACTTCTTCCCCCAACTGCTGCCTCTCTTTAAGTCTTCTAACATTTCTATTAGATTGTAAAGTTCCCAGGGCAAGGATTTACTTTCCTATAATCTGTTTTTATTTGTCGCACTTATTTTTTAATTATTTTTCCCCTCTCCCCTAATGATATACATATAGGTTTTCCTGTCATTTGCATGACAGAGTTATTATGGTTAACTATTGCATCATGTAGACTGCCTTTTCAGTGTGATGTAATTGATTCAGTACTTTGTGTGCAGACTGTGACTGCAGTACAGTGTCACGAACATTAATGACTTGTGTGGTAGAAGCTCTAGAAGGAACACAGCTATGGGAGGGAGGTGGATTTACTTTGGATCACATGGTTTGGCGCAAGGTTCATTGTATGTATGATCATAACCATGCAATGCTTAACTTTTATTTCAGGAGGGAAGAACAGTGAATATTGAAGCCATGTGTTTCTTTTCTGTCAGAAGAGAAATTTTGAAAGACAGTTGAAGAGGAGGAAAATGACTACACAGAGACAGATAAGCAATGTGTATATTTCTCATTTAGTATTTGTCGTTTTGTTGACTCCACACAATCCAGCTGCTAAGGGTTTCGCATTGGACATATTCCCCTCTACTCTACCCTTCCTGTGATCTGTACCATGCAGGTTTTTGTTGATTCAATACATCATGAGTAGAGTGTGGCTGCTGTATGAAGTATTGACCCAAGGACCACATCTACTACCATTCATAACAAGAACATGTGCAGTAGCGCACTGCTGTAGTTCTATGTGTTTTATTAAAGGTTGAAGTGGTGCAATCATATGAATCTGGAGTGGGATGAATCCTGTTTGCATCATATGGTTTCATCTAGGCCAGTAGAGTATATCTCTCAGTACAGGTTACACATGGCATCAGTAGTAGTGATTTAAAGAACAGAAAAAACAAGAGAAACTTCAATGTTGATAACAAAGCCAAGTAATGTTGAAGATACTCCTTTAACTATTTATTTGATCAGTCTGTACTGTCTACTCCCCACACAGCTACTAAGTCTTCCATTTGAGATACATTCACCTCCTACTCTGCACTGCTGTTCTATCCTCTATTCAGAGATGAGTTCCAGTCATGTTTACCACTCTGAATCACTCTGCAGTCATTGATTCACACATCATGGGTAGAGCATGGCTACAGATACAGTAAGCTTTATTTTACCGGCTGATCATCCATAATATTGCATTAAAACATAGAATATTACTCAGTTTCCAAAAGATTCAGTGATGCTAATAATGCAGAATCTTACAACACATCCCATCATAATGCACCAGAGGAAGAAATAATCCTTGCTACACTACCGACACGTTTTATTGAAGCACGGCTAGCACCGCAAGCCGGGGGATGCCCCGGCGTGCTAGCCGCACTCCCTCAGCGTGCCGCGCATCACCGATGCACGGTCACGCGTCATCGGGTGCCTGCGCCCCCTGCACGCGCGTCCAGGGCTCCCCGAGGGAGCACTGGTGTCCCGCGATGTGGGGGACAGCGGCAGGGGGTTCCGGGGGACCCGACGGACCCGGCAGCGGAAGGGAGAAAGCCCCGATCGGAGGGCGCTCCTCCGCTGCTTCGGCGTGCGCCCGGCACCCTCCGGCGCGCGCCAGGTTACTGCTGCGGCCAAGAACGGGCAAATGCTCGAATAAACTCGGCCGCAGCAGTATATCTGTACATTGTGTGACGTTTGGCCTCCATGACCATTGATAGCAAATACATATTTTGTATTGAGCGGCTGTGTTATGATGTAGTTGTTATTGATCATCATTGAGATATAATCACAAGAATCTTATGCAAAGGGAAAATGTCTGCAGCATAGTGGGATTTCAGCTCCCAAACTTCTGTAATATTAATGCAATGTCTTACTTTTATTGCAGTGAACACTGAAGAGACGGATCTACGACAACACTGCACAGGACAAGAGCAAACACTACAAGCAGCAAAATGATCTTGCAGTTGCAAGTATGTTCTGTAATGTGCACAATTATTATTTATGGGCTACACACCACAGTGCTGGACATATTCTGTTAACTTCTACCCCTACCATGGAGATGTCTTCCTGTGATTGATTCAGTACATCATATGCACAGTGTGGCTATGATATGATGGATGGATTTAATGAACCCACCACCCACTGACATCTGCATCATCTTCTGTAAAGTGCAGCAGGATATTATCAGCATTTGGGGTGGTATAATCTGGGGCATCTATGTGCTTTTGTGCCTGGATAAGTTCCTCCAGCTGAACCACCCCCCTATACCTGCCACACAGGCATACTTACAGAGCACACTTACTTATGCACACTGACACTTGGAATACACACACACACACACACACACACACACACACACACACATGCATGCAGTGTCCTGTATGCAGAGTACAGAAAGTCTCCACCTTACTCTGGCCCGTACTCATGGCCTATCCCCAGCATCTGTCATCCACAACCTCTGTTCCCTCCCTGTAAAGTGCTGCACTAACACACCTGGGTCAGCGCTGCAGCTGATCACAGTGCCGGATCATGATGTCAATGGGATAGGCAGCAGAGCTGATTGACAAGTCAATCAATGCAGCTCCGCAATATATGCACCAAAAGAGATTTCTGTACCCCCTGTCAGGCTACTCCCTGGGCAGCGACCCTTCTCACCCCTCTCATTCCACCTCTGATCACAATAATCTCTCTTGGAGTGTGTAGCAAATTGGAGTTGGGGGAATCTCACCTCTGTAGTGCATGGTCACAATCTGGGCACTGTACCCAAATATTGGGCAATGTGGCACGTCTTACAGTAGAGAATAGAATAAGTAACTATATTCTTTACTTGTGTATTAAGGAACTTATTTGCAATAAAAATTCAGTCCACCTGGGACCAAGACTTTCTGGTTTTCTGAACAAAGTGGAATTGTTTTCCTATAATTTTATATTCTCTGAAATGTAACATCACAATAAAGTACTCCTATTTTTTTCCTTTGTGCTTTTTTATGGACTATTCCTTTATGTATTTCACTTAATGGGACTAATTACCTTACGATTAGATTTCACTTGTATTTTCTTGGGTTACTCTTTGGAATTTCTCTCTGTGTTCATTTATACTATCTTATTTAGAGCAGTCTTTGCCATTGGACCCCATTTCTTGCCAGAGAGATCTGTAACACAGAGTATTGAAGAGAGTACAGAACAGTGGTGAAGTAGATTTTTATGCTTCTAGGCAGCCTCCCTTCTCACCATGTATTCTGCCCCCGACGGTCTCTTGCACTGCTCCCTCCTACACCCACTCTCCTCACTCTTCCCTCCCCTCCCCGCTATCACTCAATGACCCCCTCTCATTCAATCCTGCTCCCTTACTCCCCCCTCACTCATTCTTCCTTCTGCACACACAATCCTCCCGAATATCACTCCCAAACAACACACACACTAATTCTCCCCACAATACACACTATAATACCTCCTTGTGACGATAGCTTCCACAGGCTTATTAATATTACACAAAAATAATTGGGTTTGAACTGAACGAGGCTTAAGATATAATAAATTGTATTTATTCCTTAGAATATAGGTGAACACAACAGATAATACAGTAACGAACAAGAAGTACACTTACTTAAGGGTTGGGGAATGAGAAGTATGATGTAGCATTTCTTTCAGCAGTGAGGAAATCATTCAGGTGATATCAGGTAACCATATCAGCAAACGAAGACAAAGGATATATGGGTGGACAGCAGTTTATAAACCATTCTCCTTCTATTCTTAACCTTAAGCACAGGGGATTGGTTTACAATTACCTCCAGCCACTCACTAACGTGGGAAAGCATTCTGACCCATGCCCCCCTGCTAGTTGGCACATGCGCAGTAGAACTCTGGGGGTCTCATTTCTGAAGCCCCACATTTATGTCAGGAATGCCAGACAGTCTACCATTTGGAGTTCTGGCAGGAAAACCTTTGTTGAAAGGTGTTAACTGGAACACTTAAGACCTGCCCTGGTTTGGGCTTCGGATAAACAGTGAGGGTGATAAAACTCTTTGAACAGCACTTAAATCCTAGACATAGCGGCGTCCCCAGGGCCATCTGCTACCTTATGGCCCAAAAGAATCTCTTCTGGGTCTTTGTCCATACCTTAAGATACACTATTAAGCATAAAACATAAACGTATTAAAATATCCGGTTCCGTTAGGTTTAGCAGGTCCAAACTTCCCAGTTCGCATTGCCAGAACTGGGACACCATATGGTCCAAAAAGCGACTTGCTACGACCTAAGAAACCGGAGTTACACCAATGCACATTAAATCATTTTAATACAAAAATCTCCATTGAAAAAGAAATCTCAGCTTTTCACTAAATCCCCATTGAAAACAACGGGCAGCTCCGCCATAGACTTTCAATGGTAAATCGCCGCCATTGAAGTCAATGGGGGTTTTCTGCCATTGAAGTTTATGGGAAAAGTCCCGAACTTCAAGGGGGTCCATACTCCGTCGGGTTGGTCCAAGCGGGTCAAGGATGGTTCTGCAGCGATGCCGGAGCAGTGGCTACAGATACCCCAAACCCTGATCCGCTGAACCCTCCGGAACCGGAGATATGGATTCCTAAAATTCAGCATTTCTCACTTAGTCATTTTTCTGAGCCGTTTCTGCCGCCGCCGGCAAAGCCTATGGCGCGACCCGCTCTATCTGGTTCGACCCTTATCGGGGGTCCAGGATTCGGGGACCCGGTGGTGGTCGAGTGGGGGGACGCTTAGGAACTAGGGGCAAAAAGAATTTTATCCCTAGGTGCCCTAAAACAGTTTATTTCCCCGCTAATTGACGTTGAACTTGACCCAGTGATTTTAGCTCTTTTGAAGGACATTGTATTCGCTTTGCGGTTTGCGGTCTGGACGGCAGCCAACTAGGTTACCTCGAGGCATCTCCATTGAAGTCAATGAGCCCATTGACTTTCAATGGGAAACCGCCGCTCTCCCTCTCGGACGCCACCTGCTGGTCACTACAGGAAACAGGACGAAAACAGCACAAATTCCTATTGAAATGCATTGAGCCCTAATGGCGGCCAATGGGGACCTGCAAAATGGTGCCCGAAAAGGCGGGAAACTTACACAAAGAGCTATAATCATTAAAGAATTATTAACCCTTGTGCTCCCGGATGGATTCTAGTGTGTGTGTGATGCAAACACTGAGTAACCAGACATTACAATGGAACAGGGGAAAATACATTTACATGTCATAACAAGGGTTACATCACATTTCTGGACCTCAGCCCAGTTAACCCCTTGTCTCCCTGGTGCGGTCAGGGGTGGCCAAATGGGGTGCAACCCCTTTAATACCGGGCCACCCCCTCTCTCCCTCTACACCTCCCCTTCTTAATGCGTGTCCTGTGGCCCACTGGCCCTGATGGGGAGTGGGGCACTGCTGGCACCATTAATGAATTCAGTCTCAGAGGGATAGTCCTGGCGTGAAAGTCCATCAGCATTGCTGTTTTCACTACCCTTTTTGTGCTGAATGGTGAATTCAAATTCTTGCAAAGCCAAGCTCCATCTCAGCAGTTTGGCATTTTCCCCTGATACCCTCTGTAGCCAGCTCAGGGGATTGTGGTCGGTAATGACCGTGAAAGCCCTCCCATAGACATAGGGCTGGAGCTTTTTGAGTGCCCACACAATGGCCAAGCACTCCTTTTCAATGGTGGCATATGCCACCTCCCTGGGGAGCAGTTTGCGACTGAGATACACCACAGGGTGCTCTTTGCCGTCGTCCCCCACCTGGCTCAACACAGCCCCCACACCAAAGTCTGAGGCATCAGTCTGAATAAGAAAATGCTTGGTATAATCTGGGGCAGCCAGGATGGGGGCCTCAGCAAGCGCAGCTTTCAGTGCCTGGAAAGCAGTTTCACAGCAGGAGACCAGGTAATAAGCACAGGCAGTTGCTTCTTAGTCAGATCAGTCAGGGGTTTGGCCACGGCGCTGTACTGTGGGACAAATTTCCTGTAGTACCCTGTGGTGCCCAAAAAGGCCATGACCTGTTTCTTGGTTTTTGGAACAGGCCACTGAACTATGGCTTCTACCTTGGCTGGCTCTGGCTTGAAATGCCCTCCACCCACCCTGTGCCCTAAGTACAGGACTTCTGCCATACCTACCATACACTTAGTGGGTTTTAAGGTAAGCCCAGCCTCCCTGATTCTATCCAGCACCGCAGCTACATGTCCTATGTGGGATTCCCAGGAATTACTAAAGACAGCAATGTCATCTAAGTAAGCCCTGGCATAGCTCTGCATCCCTTCCAGTAACCTATTGACCAGGCGTTGGAAGGTAGCCGGGGCATTCTTCATCCCAAATGGCATCACCAAAAACTCATAGAGGCCACTTGGAGTGAAGAATGCTGACTTCTCCCTAGCCTCCAGGGTCAGGGGAATCTGCCAGTAGCCTTTGCTCAGATCCATGGTGGTCAGATACTTTGCCCCCGCGAGTTCATCTAGTAACTCATCCATGCGGGGCATGGGGTAAGCATCTGACACCGTCCCAGCGTTGAGCAACCGGTAGTCCACACAAAACCGGGTGGTTTTGTCCTTCTTAGGCACTAGGACTACTGGACTTGCCCAAGGGCTCTGGGACGGAGTAATTACCCCTAGGGTCAGCATCTCCTCAATCTCTCTCTCCATACTTGTCTTGACCTCTGCTGACACTCTATAAGCGTGCTTATGCAGAGGCTGCAGGTCCCCTGTGTGTACTGGGTGTTTGGTGAGATGTGTGGTCCCTGGCATGTCAGTGAAGAGGGCGCTATACTGAGCTAGCATGTCCCTGGCTTCTCCCTTCTGCCTAGCACTCAACTGTGCCCCGATCTCTACCTGCTCAACAGTGTTTCCTTGCTTTGCCTCCCCTAGGAGATCAGGCAGAGCATTGCTCGCCGGATCCTCCAGCAGTGGGCTACAAATGGCCATTACTGCTCCCATACTCGGTGCTCTGTATTCCTTTAACATATTAATGTGATATGTCTTGTGCCTCTCAGGCGCTACCTGTACAACATAGTTGCACTCATTCACCTTTCGGATAACCGGGTACGGTCCCGACCAGGCAGCCATCAGCTTGTTCTCCCGAGTGGGTTTGAGAACAAGCACCTGCTGTCCTGGGATGAATTCTCTGCTACGGCCTGCTGGTCATACCATTGCTTCTGCTTGATCTGAGCAGCCCTGAGGTGGTCCTGGGCCACCCCCATAAGCATCTCTAACCGGTCTCTGAGATCTACTACATACTGGATCACTGAAGCATCAGTAGCAGTAGTCTTCCCCTCCCATCCCTCACGGAAGAGGTCCAGAGGTCCACGTACCCTGCGGCCATATAGTAGCTCGAAGGGGGAGAAGCCTGTAGATTCTTGCGGTACCTCTCGGTATGCAAACAGCAAGTGCTGCAGGTGAATCTCCCAGTCTTTCCCCTCCGCCTCTATAAAGGTCCGAAGCATCTGCTTCAGGGTACCATTAAACCTCTCACATAATCCGTTTGTTTGGGGATGGTAAGGGGTAGTGCGCTGGTGCTGTACACCGCAGGCATCCCAGAGACAATGTAACAGTTCACTCATGAACTGCGACCCCTGATCAGTTAGGATCTCACTAGGGAAACCTACCCTAGCAAAAATGTTCAGCAAAGCTGCTGCCACTGTCTTGGCACTTATGGTGCCCAGCGCTACCGCCTCAGGGTACCGGGTGGCAAAATCCACCACCGTGAGGATGTAGCACTTCCCTGACCTGCTAGGAATCATGAGGGGTCCTATCAGGTCCATCGCTACCTTCTGGAAGGGTTCCCCTATTATCGGTAGGGGTCTCAGGGGTGCCTTCACACGGTCGCCCGCCTTACCTACTCGCTGGCAGGCATCACAGGAGCGGCAGAAATCATCCGCATCCCTGGATGCCCCCGGCCAGAAATAACGCTGCAATAACCGGGCTCGCGTTCTGGTGACCCCCTGATGTCCCGCTAACGGAATAGAGTGAGCTACCCATAACAATTGCTGTCGGTACCCCTGGGGTACTACTAGCTGTCGCTTACCGGTCAATCCCTTCTCTATTCTCGGGTTCCCTTCTTCTCTGTATAGGAGTCCCTTATGCCATAGGCAGCGCTCAGTGCCCTCCCCTGCCTGAGATTCGGACGCCCGAAGTCTCACGCCGGCCAGGGTAGGGTCTGCCTTCACTGCCTCCCTAAACTGGGCTCCTAAATCTGCCCCCCCCCAGTCATGTCATTGTCAGGGGAAGGGGACACGGTAAGGGGGAACAGTAAGTCAGCCTGTGGTTGCAACTGATCCTGGCTTACCTCCCTGGGCTCCTCTGTGCCCTCCGCTAACGTTGGTCCCAAAGGCTGGGGGACTGGGGTGGCCACCGCCGACATTGCCGCGGTCTGGCTCCGGGTAACCGCCGCCACTGCAGCAGGCTGGGGCACACGGTCGTAGGTGCAGGTCATCGGTCCCAGGTCATTGCCCAAAAGAATTTCAGCATCCAAACCTGGTAAAACCCCCACCTCCCGCACACCCTTGCCCACCCCCCAATCCAAAAAAATGCGGGCCACCTGCAGGAAACGTGGCTCTCCGTCAGCCACAGTGATCTGTATCCCAGGGCCTGGGATCAATTCCTCTGGCCGGACCATATCAGGTCGGACCAGGGTCACTGCAGCTCCTGAATCAAGTAAGCCAACTGCTTGCCGGTCACCGACTGTGACCGGGGTGAGATGCTTGCTCCTGCCGTCCGTCTGCTGCAGGTCTGCGCTGTGATGTCCTCCGCTCCTGGCTGTAGGCACTGAAGAAACCGGGGTAGGGGTGACATGGGACGTCTCGCTGGGAGTTGTTTCCATGACCGGTCCTGGTTCTTTGGTGGAAGCCACCCGCACGCGGGCTACCAGCTTTGCAGCTGGGGTGCGTTGCCCTCGATAGGGTCCGTTGGAACGCAGGGGTTCCGGGCAATCTGGTCTGATGTGACCAGTGCTGTTGCAATTGTAGCACCGGCGCTCATGCCGGAGCTCTCCCGCCTTCTGTGACCCGCTGCCCGCAGGCGGCTTTTGGGTCCACTGGGGGGTACTCACAGCTTTCTTCGCCGGCGCCGGTGGGGTTACCGCTTTGGCTGGTACCTTGGCGGTCATCTGGGACCGGCTGACCACATAGTCATCTGCCATCCTCGCCGCCTCGGTGTAGGTCTTGGGCTTTTTATCATACACAAAAGCCCTCACCGCCAGCGGGCACTGCTGCATGACCTGCTCCTGAAAGATGAGGTCCAGCAGGCGTTGGTAAGTCTTGGCCTCAGAGCCCTCCACCCAGTGTAACCCATACAAAGCCATGCGGGTCACATAAGTGACATAGGTCTCCTGAGGGTGCCTCTCCTCCAGCCGGAACTTACCCCGGTAAGCTTCAGGGGTAAAACCATGCTGAAACAGCAAAAGTTCTTTCAGGTGGTCATAGTCATCAGCAAACTCCTCTGTAAGCGCCATCAAAGTCTGTTTAGCCAAGCTGGAGAGTAGCGGGTCCAGGCGTGCAACCCTATGCTGGGGAAGCACCCCGTACCGCCGGCACTGCATTTCAAAGTTCCTTAGAAACATGTCAATCCGATCAGTGCCCTCCACATACTTGGTGAGACTGTGCTTGTCCAGTTGGAGTCCATCTCTGGGGGGTCGGACCGGGGGGCAATAAGCGGGTCTGTTCATTGCCATAGAGATAAACGTTAGGGTTAGGGTTAGGGTTATAGGGGAATACGAAAATTTAGGAATGTGACTCATTTGGGTACTAACCAATCAGAGAAGAGTTAGGGTTGAAAGTTAGGGTTGAAAGTTAGGGTTGAAAGTTAGGGTTGAAAGTTAGGGTTGACACTTAGGATTATTTTTCTATTTTTGTTTGGCCCAGGGTTATAGGGGAATACGAAAATTTAGGTATGTGACTCATTTGGGTACTAACCAATCAGAGAAGAGTTAGGGTTGAAAGTTAGGGTTGAAAGTTAGGGTTGAAAGTTAGGGTTGAAAGTTAGGGTTGACACTTAGGATTATTTTTCTATTTTTGTTTGGCCCAGGGTTATAGGGGAATACGAAAATTTAGGTATGTGACTCATTTGGGTACTAACCAATCAGAGAAGAGTTAGGGTTGAAAGTTAGGGTTGAAAGTTAGGGTTGAAAGTTAGGGTTGACACTTAGGATTATTTTTCTATTTTTGTTTGGCCCAGGGTTATAGGGGAATACGAAAATTTAGGTATGTGACTCATTTGGGTACTAACCAATCAGAGAAGAGTTAGGGTTGAAAGTTAGGGTTGAAAGTTAGGGTTGAAAGTTAGGGTTGACACTTAGGATTATTTTTCTATTTTTGGGTTAGGGTTAGGGTTAGGGTTAGGGTTAGGGTTATAGGGGTTAGGGTTAGGGTTAGGGTTAGGGTTAGGGTTATAGGGGTTAGGGTTAGGGTTATAGGGGTTAGGGTTATAGGGGTTAGGGTTAGGGTTATAGGGGTTAGGGTTAGGGTTAGGGTTATAGGGGAATACGAAAATTTAGGTATGTGACTCATTTGGGTACTAACCAATCAGAGAAGAGTTAGGGTTGAAAGTTAGGGTTGAAAGTTAGGGTTGAAAGTTAGGGTTGAAAGTTAGGATTATTTTTCTATTTTTGTTTGGCCCAGGGTTATAGGGGAATACGAAAATTTAGGTATGTGACTCATTTGGGTACTAACCAATCAGAGAAGAGTTAGGGTTGAAAGTTAGGGTTGAAAGTTAGGGTTGAAAGTTAGGGTTGAAAGTTAGGGTTGACAGGATTATTTTTCTATTTTTGTTTGGCCCAGGGTTATAGGGGAATACGAAAATTTAGGTATGTGACTCATTTGGGTACTAACCAATCAGAGAAGAGTTAGGGTAGAAAGTTAGGGTTGAAAGTTAGGGTTGAAAGTTAGGGTTGAAAGTTAGGGTTGAAAGTTAGGGTTGAAAGTTAGGGTTGAAAGTTAGGGTTGACACTTAGGATTATTTTTCTATTTTTGTTTGGCCCAGGGTTATAGGGGAATACGAAAATTTAGGTATGTGACTCATTTGGGTACTAACCAATCAGAGAAGAGTTAGGGTTGAAAGTTAGGGTTGAAAGTTAGGGTTGAAAGTTAGGGTTGACACTTAGGATTATTTTTCTATTTTTGTTTGGCCCAGGGTTATAGGGGAATACGAAAATTTAGGTATGTGACTCATTTGGGTACTAACCAATCAGAGAAGAGTTAGGGTTGAAAGTTAGGGTTGAAAGTTAGGGTTGAAAGTTAGGGTTGAAAGTTAGGATTATTTTTCTATTTTTGTTTGGCCCAGGGTTATAGGGGAATACGAAAATTTAGGTATGTGACTCATTTGGGTACTAACCAATCAGAGAAGAGTTAGGGTTGAAAGTTAGGGTTGAAAGTTAGGGTTGAAAGTTAGGGTTGAAAGTTAGGGTTGAAAGTTAGGGTTGACACTTAGGATTATTTTTCTATTTTTGTTTGGCCCAGGGTTATAGGGGAATACGAAAATTTAGGTATGTGACTCATTTGGGTACTAACCAATCAGAGAAGAGTTAGGGTTGAAAGTTAGGGTTGAAAGTTAGGGTTGAAAGTTAGGGTTGAAAGTTAGGGTTGACACTTAGGATTATTTTTGTATTTTTGTTTGGCCCAGGGTTATAGGGGAATACGAAAATTTAGGGTTAGGGTTAGGGTTAGGGGTTAGGGGTTAGGGTTAGGGTTAGGGTTAGGGTTAGGGTTAGGGTTATAGGGGAATACGAAAATTTAGGTATGTGACTCATTTGGGTACTAACCAATCAGAGAAGAGTTAGGGTTGAAAGTTAGGGTTGAAAGTTAGGGTTGAAAGTTAGGGTTGAAAGTTAGGGTTGACACTTAGGATTATTAGGGTTAGGGTTAGGGTTAGGGTTATAGGGGAATACGAAAATTTAGGTATGTGACTCATTTGGGTACTAACCAATCAGAGAAGAGTTAGGGTTGAAAGTTAGGGTTGAAAGTTAGGGTTGAAAGTTAGGGTTGAAAGTTAGGGTTGAAAGTTAGGGTTGACACTTAGGATTATTTTTCTATTTTTGTTTGGCCCAGGGTTATAGGGGAATACGAAAATTTAGGTATGTGACTCATTTGGGTACTAACCAATCAGAGAAGAGTTAGGGTTGAAAGTTAGGGTTGAAAGTTAGGGTTGAAAGTTAGGGTTGACACTTAGGATTATTTTTCTATTTTTGTTTGGCCCAGGGTTATAGGGGAATACGAAAATTTAGGTATGTGACTCATTTGGGTACTAACCAATCAGAGAAGAGTTAGGGTTGAAAGTTAGGGTTGAAAGTTAGGGTTGACACTTAGGATTATTTTTCTATTTTTGTTTGCCCAGGGTTATAGGGGAATACGAAAATTTAGGTATGTGACTCATTTGGGTACTAACCAATCAGAGAAGAGTTAGGGTTGAAAGTTAGGGTTGAAAGTTAGGGTTGAAAGTTAGGGTTGAAAGTTAGGGTTGAAAGTTAGGGTTGAAAGTTAGGGTTGACACTTAGGATTATTTTTGTATTTTTGTTTGGCCCAGGGTTATAGGGGAATACGAAAATTTAGGGTTAGGGTTAGGGTTAGGGTTAGGGTTAGGGTTAGGGTTATAGGGGAATACGAAAATTTAGGTATGTGACTCATTTGGGTACTAACCAATCAGAGAAGAGTTAGGGTTGAAAGTTAGGGTTGAAAGTTAGGGTTAGGGTTAGGGTTAGGGTTAGGGTTAGGGTTAGGGTTAGGGTTATAGGGGAATACGAAAATTTAGGTATGTGACTCATTTGGGTACTAACCAATCAGAGAAGAGTTAGGGTTGAAAGTTAGGGTTGAAAGTTAGGGTTGAAAGTTAGGGTTGACAGGATTATTTTTCTATTTTTGTTTGGCCCAGGGTTATAGGGGAATACGAAAATTTAGGTATGTGACTCATTTGGGTACTAACCAATCAGAGAAGAGTTAGGGTAGAAAGTTAGGGTTGAAAGTTAGGGTTGAAAGTTAGGGTTGAAAGTTAGGGTTGAAAGTTAGGGTTGAAAGTTAGGGTTGAAAGTTAGGGTTGACACTTAGGATTATTTTTCTATTTTTGTTTGGCCCAGGGTTATAGGGGAATACGAAAATTTAGGTATGTGACTCATTTGGGTACTAACCAATCAGAGAAGAGTTAGGGTTGAAAGTTAGGGTTGAAAGTTAGGGTTGAAAGTTAGGGTTGAAAGTTAGGGTTGACATTTAGGATTATTTTTGTATTTTTGTTTGGCCCAGGGTTATAGGGGAATACGAAAATTTAGGGTTAGGGTTAGGGTTAGGGTTAGGGGTTAGGGGTTAGGGTTAGGGTTAGGGTTATAGGGGAATACGAAAATTTAGGTATGTGACTCATTTGGGTACTAACCAATCAGAGAAGAGTTAGGGTTGAAAGTTAGGGTTGAAAGTTAGGGTTGAAAGTTAGGGTTGAAAGTTAGGGTTGACACTTAGGATTATTAGGGTTAGGGTTAGGGTTAGGGTTATAGGGGAATACGAAAATTTAGGTATGTGACTCATTTGGGTACTAACCAATCAGAGAAGAGTTAGGGTTGAAAGTTAGGGTTGAAAGTTAGGGTTGAAAGTTAGGGTTGAAAGTTAGGGTTGAAAGTTAGGGTTGACACTTAGGATTATTTTTCTATTTTTGTTTGGCCCAGGGTTATAGGGGAATACGAAAATTTAGGTATGTGACTCATTTGGGTACTAACCAATCAGAGAAGAGTTAGGGTTGAAAGTTAGGGTTGAAAGTTAGGGTTGAAAGTTAGGGTTGACACTTAGGATTATTTTTCTATTTTTGTTTGGCCCAGGGTTATAGGGGAATACGAAAATTTAGGTATGTGACTCATTTGGGTACTAACCAATCAGAGAAGAGTTAGGGTTGAAAGTTAGGGTTGAAAGTTAGGGTTGACACTTAGGATTATTTTTCTATTTTTGTTTGCCCAGGGTTATAGGGGAATACGAAAATTTAGGTATGTGACTCATTTGGGTACTAACCAATCAGAGAAGAGTTAGGGTTGAAAGTTAGGGTTGAAAGTTAGGGTTGAAAGTTAGGGTTGAAAGTTAGGGTTGAAAGTTAGGGTTGAAAGTTAGGGTTGACACTTAGGATTATTTTTGTATTTTTGTTTGGCCCAGGGTTATAGGGGAATACGAAAATTTAGGGTTAGGGTTAGGGTTAGGGTTAGGGTTAGGGTTAGGGTTAGGGTTATAGGGGAATACGAAAATTTAGGTATGTGACTCATTTGGGTACTAACCAATCAGAGAAGAGTTAGGGTTGAAAGTTAGGGTTGAAAGTTAGGGTTAGGGTTAGGGTTAGGGTTAGGGTTAGGGTTATAGGGGAATACGAAAATTTAGGTATGTGACTCATTTGGGTACTAACCAATCAGAGAAGAGTTAGGGTTGAAAGTTAGGGTTGAAAGTTAGGGTTGAAAGTTAGGGTTGAAAGTTAGGGTTGACAGGATTATTTTTCTATTTTTGTTTGGCCCAGGGTTATAGGGGAATACGAAAATTTAGGTATGTGACTCATTTGGGTACTAACCAATCAGAGAAGAGTTAGGGTTGAAAGTTAGGGTTGAAAGTTAGGGTTGAAAGTTAGGGTTGAAAGTTAGGGTTGAAAGTTAGGGTTGAAAGTTAGGGTTGACACTTAGGATTATTTTTGTATTTTTGTTTGGCCCAGGGTTATAGGGGAATACGAAAATTTAGGGTTAGGGTTAGGGTTAGGGTTAGGGTTAGGGTTAGGGTTAGGGTTATAGGGGAATACGAAAATTTAGGTATGTGACTCATTTGGGTACTAACCAATCAGAGAAGAGTTAGGGTTGAAAGTTAGGGTTGAAAGTTAGGGTTAGGGTTAGGGTTAGGGTTAGGGTTAGGGTTAGGGTTAGGGTTAGGGTTATAGGGGAATACGAAAATTTAGGTATGTGACTCATTTGGGTACTAACCAATCAGAGAAGAGTTAGGGTGGAAAGTTAGGGTTGAAAGTTAGGGTTGAAAGTTAGGGTTGAAAGTTAGGGTTGACAGGATTATTTTTCTATTTTTGTTTGGCCCAGGGTTATAGGGGAATACGAAAATTTAGGTATGTGACTCATTTGGGTACTAACCAATCAGAGAAGAGTTAGGGTAGAAAGTTAGGGTTGAAAGTTAGGGTTGAAAGTTAGGGTTGAAAGTTAGGGTTGAAAGTTAGGGTTGAAAGTTAGGGTTGAAAGTTAGGGTTGACACTTAGGATTATTTTTCTATTTTTGTTTGGCCCAGGGTTATAGGGGAATACGAAAATTTAGGTATGTGACTCATTTGGGTACTAACCAATCAGAGAAGAGTTAGGGTTGAAAGTTAGGGTTGAAAGTTAGGGTTGAAAGTTAGGGTTGACACTTAGGATTATTTTTCTATTTTTGTTTGGCCCAGGGTTATAGGGGAATACGAAAATTTAGGTATGTGACTCATTTGGGTACTAACCAATCAGAGAAGAGTTAGGGTTGAAAGTTAGGGTTGAAAGTTAGGGTTGAAAGTTAGGGTTGAAAGTTAGGATTATTTTTCTATTTTTGTTTGGCCCAGGGTTATAGGGGAATACGAAAATTTAGGTATGTGACTCATTTGGGTACTAACCAATCAGAGAAGAGTTAGGGTTGAAAGTTAGGGTTGAAAGTTAGGGTTGAAAGTTAGGGTTGAAAGTTAGGGTTGAAAGTTAGGGTTGACACTTAGGATTATTTTTCTATTTTTGTTTGGCCCAGGGTTATAGGGGAATACGAAAATTTAGGTATGTGACTCATTTGGGTACTAACCAATCAGAGAAGAGTTAGGGTTGAAAGTTAGGGTTGAAAGTTAGGGTTGAAAGTTAGGGTTGAAAGTTAGGGTTGAAAGTTAGGGTTGACACTTAGGATTATTTTTGTATTTTTGTTTGGCCCAGGGTTATAGGGGAATACGAAAATTTAGGGTTAGGGTTAGGGTTAGGGTTAGGGGTTAGGGTTAGGGTTAGGGTTAGGGTTAGGGTTAGGGTTAGGGTTAGGGTTATAGGGGAATACGAAAATTAGGGTTAGGGTTAGGGTTAGGGTTAGGGTTAGGGTTATAGGGGAATACGAAAATTTAGGTATGTGACTCATTTGGGTACTAACCAATCAGAGAAGAGTTAGGGTTGAAAGTTAGGGTTGAAAGTTAGGGTTGAAAGTTAGGGTTGACACTTAGGATTATTTTTCTATTTTTGTTTGGCCCAGGGTTATAGGGGAATACGAAAATTTAGGTATGTGACTCATTTGGGTACTAACCAATCAGAGAAGAGTTAGGGTTGAAAGTTAGGGTTGAAAGTTAGGGTTGAAAGTTAGGGTTGACACTTAGGATTATTTTTCTATTTTTGTTTGGCCCAGGGTTATAGGGGAATACGAAAATTTAGGTATGTGACTCATTTGGGTACTAACCAATCAGAGAAGAGTTAGGGTTGAAAGTTAGGGTTGAAAGTTAGGGTTGAAAGTTAGGGTTGAAAGTTAGGGTTGAAAGTTAGGGTTGAAAGTTAGGATTATTTTTCTATTTTTGTTTGGCCCAGGGTTATAGGGGAATACGAAAATTTAGGTATGTGACTCATTTGGGTACTAACCAATCAGAGAAGAGTTAGGGTTGAAAGTTAGGGTTGAAAGTTAGGGTTGAAAGTTAGGGTTGAAAGTTAGGGTTGACACTTAGGATTATTTTTCTATTTTTGTTTGGCCCAGGGTTATAGGGGAATACGAAAATTTAGGTATGTGACTCATTTGGGTACTAACCAATCAGAGAAGAGTTAGGGTTGAAAGTTAGGGTTGAAAGTTAGGGTTGAAAGTTAGGGTTGAAAGTTAGGGTTGACACTTAGGATTATTTTTCTATTTTTGTTTGGCCCAGGGTTATAGGGGAATACGAAAATTTAGGTATGTGACTCATTTGGGTACTAACCAATCAGAGAAGAGTTAGGGTTGAAAGTTAGGGTTGAAAGTTAGGGTTGAAAGTTAGGGTTGAAAGTTAGGGTTGACACTTAGGATTATTTTTCTATTTTTGTTTGGCCCAGGGTTATAGGGGAATACGAAAATTTAGGTATGTGACTCATTTGGGTACTAACCAATCAGAGAAGAGTTAGGGTTGAAAGTTAGGGTTGAAAGTTAGGGTTGAAAGTTAGGGTTGAAAGTTAGGGTTGACACTTAGGATTATTTTTCTATTTTTGTTTGGCCCAGGGTTATAGGGGAATACGAAAATTTAGGTATGTGACTCATTTGGGTACTAACCAATCAGAGAAGAGTTAGGGTTGAAAGTTAGGGTTGAAAGTTAGGGTTGACACTTAGGATTATTTTTCTATTTTTGTTTGCCCAGGGTTATAGGGGAATACGAAAATTTAGGTATGTGACTCATTTGGGTACTAACCAATCAGAGAAGAGTTAGGGTTGAAAGTTAGGGTTGAAAGTTAGGGTTGAAAGTTAGGGTTGAAAGTTAGGGTTGAAAGTTAGGGTTGAAAGTTAGGGTTGACACTTAGGATTATTTTTGTATTTTTGTTTGGCCCAGGGTTATAGGGGAATACGAAAATTTAGGGTTAGGGTTAGGGTTAGGGTTAGGGTTAGGGTTAGGGTTATAGGGGAATACGAAAATTTAGGTATGTGACTCATTTGGGTACTAACCAATCAGAGAAGAGTTAGGGTTGAAAGTTAGGGTTGAAAGTTAGGGTTAGGGTTAGGGTTAGGGTTAGGGTTAGGGTTAGGGTTAGGGTTATAGGGGAATACGAAAATTTAGGTATGTGACTCATTTGGGTACTAACCAATCAGAGAAGAGTTAGGGTGGAAAGTTAGGGTTGAAAGTTAGGGTTGAAAGTTAGGGTTGAAAGTTAGGGTTGACAGGATTATTTTTCTATTTTTGTTTGGCCCAGGGTTATAGGGGAATACGAAAATTTAGGTATGTGACTCATTTGGGTACTAACCAATCAGAGAAGAGTTAGGGTAGAAAGTTAGGGTTGAAAGTTAGGGTTGAAAGTTAGGGTTGAAAGTTAGGGTTGAAAGTTAGGGTTGAAAGTTAGGGTTGAAAGTTAGGGTTGACACTTAGGATTATTTTTCTATTTTTGTTTGGCCCAGGGTTATAGGGGAATACGAAAATTTAGGTATGTGACTCATTTGGGTACTAACCAATCAGAGAAGAGTTAGGGTTGAAAGTTAGGGTTGAAAGTTAGGGTTGAAAGTTAGGGTTGACACTTAGGATTATTTTTCTATTTTTGTTTGGCCCAGGGTTATAGGGGAATACGAAAATTTAGGTATGTGACTCATTTGGGTACTAACCAATCAGAGAAGAGTTAGGGTTGAAAGTTAGGGTTGAAAGTTAGGGTTGAAAGTTAGGGTTGAAAGTTAGGATTATTTTTCTATTTTTGTTTGGCCCAGGGTTATAGGGGAATACGAAAATTTAGGTATGTGACTCATTTGGGTACTAACCAATCAGAGAAGAGTTAGGGTTGAAAGTTAGGGTTGAAAGTTAGGGTTGAAAGTTAGGGTTGAAAGTTAGGGTTGAAAGTTAGGGTTGACACTTAGGATTATTTTTCTATTTTTGTTTGGCCCAGGGTTATAGGGGAATACGAAAATTTAGGTATGTGACTCATTTGGGTACTAACCAATCAGAGAAGAGTTAGGGTTGAAAGTTAGGGTTGAAAGTTAGGGTTGAAAGTTAGGGTTGAAAGTTAGGGTTGAAAGTTAGGGTTGACACTTAGGATTATTTTTGTATTTTTGTTTGGCCCAGGGTTATAGGGGAATACGAAAATTTAGGGTTAGGGTTAGGGTTAGGGTTAGGGTTAGGGTTAGGGTTAGGGTTAGGGTTAGGGTTAGGGTTAGGGTTAGGGTTAGGGTTAGGGTTAGGGTTAGGGTTAGGGTTATAGGGGAATACGAAAATTTAGGTATGTGACTCATTTGGGTACTAACCAATCAGAGAAGAGTTAGGGTTGAAAGTTAGGGTTGAAAGTTAGGGTTGAAAGTTAGGGTTGACACTTTGGATTATTTTTCTATTTTTATTTGGCCCAGGGTTATAGGGGAATACGAAAATTTAGGTATGTGACTCATTTGGGTACTAACCAATCAGAGAAGAGTTAGGATTGAAAGTTAGGGTTGAAAGTTAGGGTTGAAAGTTAGGGTTGAAAGTTAGGGTTGACACTTAGGATTATTTTTCTATTTTTGTTTGGCCCAGGGTTATAGGGGAATACGAAAATTTAGGTATGTGACTCATTTGGGTACTAACCAATCAGAGAAGAGTTAGGGTTGAAAGTTAGGGTTGAAAGTTAGGGTTGACACTTAGGATTATTTTTCTATTTTTGTTTGGCCCAGGGTTATAGGGGAATACGAAAATTTAGGTATGTGACTCATTTGGGTACTAACCAATCAGAGAAGAGTTAGGGTTGAAAGTTAGGGTTGAAAGTTAGGGTTGAAAGTTAGGGTTGACACTTAGGATTATTTTTCTATTTTTGTTTGGCCCAGGGTTATAGGGGAATACGAAAATTTAGGTATGTGACTCATTTGGGTACTAACCAATCAGAGAAGAGTTAGGGTTGAAAGTTAGGGTTGAAAGTTAGGGTTGAAAGTTAGGGTTGACACTTAGGATTATTTTTCTATTTTTGTTTGGCCCAGGGTTATAGGGGAATACGAAAATTTAGGTATGTGACTCATTTGGGTACTAACCAATCAGAGAAGAGTTAGGGTTGAAAGTTAGGGTTGAAAGTTAGGGTTGAAAGTTAGGATTATTTTTCTATTTTTGTTTGGCCCAGGGTTATAGGGGAATACGAAAATTTAGGTATGTGACTCATTTGGGTACTAACCAATCAGAGAAGAGTTAGGGTTGAAAGTTAGGGTTGAAAGTTAGGGTTGAAAGTTAGGGTTGAAAGTTAGGGTTGACACTTAGGATTATTTTTCGATTTTTGTTTGGCCCAGGGTTATAGGGGAATACGAAAATTTAGGTATGTGACTCATTTGGGTACTAACCAATCAGAGAAAAGTTAGGGTTGAAAGTTAGGGTTGAAAGTTAGGTTTGAAAGTTAGGGTTGAAAGTTAGGGTTGAAAGTTAGGGTTGACACTTAGGATTATTTTTCTATTTTTGTTTGGCCCAGGGTTATAGGGGAATACGAAAATTTAGGTATGTGACTCATTTGGGTACTAACCAATCAGAGAAGAGTTAGGGTTGAAAGTTAGGGTTGAAAGTTAGGGTTGAAAGTTAGGGTTGAAAGTTAGGATTATTTTTCTATTTTTGTTTGGCCCAGGGTTATAGGGGAATACGAAAATTTAGGTATGTGACTCATTTGGGTACTAACCAATCAGAGAAGAGTTAGGGTTGAAAGTTAGGGTTGAAAGTTAGGGTTGAAAGTTAGGGTTGAAAGTTAGGGTTGAAAGTTAGGGTTGAAAGTTAGGGTTGACACTTAGGATTATTTTTCTATTTTTGTTTGGCCCAGGGTTATAGGGGAATACGAAAATTTAGGTATGTGACTCATTTGGGTACTAACCAATCAGAGAAGAGTTAGGGTTGAAAGTTAGGGTTGAAAGTTAGGGTTGAAAGTTAGGGTTGACACTTAGGATTATTTTTCTATTTTTGTTTGGCCCATGGTTATAGGGGAATACGAAAATTTAGGTATGTGACTCATTTGGGTACTAACCAATCAGAGAAGAGTTAGGGTTGAAAGTTAGGGTTGAAAGTTAGGGTTGAAAGTTAGGGTTGACACTTAGGATTATTTTTCTATTTTTGTTTGGCCCAGGGTTATAGGGGAATACGAAAATTTAGGTATGTGACTCATTTGGGTACTAACCAATCAGAGAAGAGTTAGGGTTGAAAGTTAGGGTTGAAAGTTAGGGTTGAAAGTTAGGGTTGAAAGTTAGGGTTGACACTTTAGATTTATTTTTCTATTTTTGTTTGGCCCAGGGTTATAGGGGAATACGAAAATTTAGGTATGTGACTCATTTGGGTACTAACCAATCAGAGAAGAGTTAGGGTTGAAAGTTAGGGTTGAAAGTTAGGGTTGAAAGTTAGGGTTAGGGTTAGGGTTAGGGTTAGGGTTAGGGTTAGGGTTATAGGGGAATACGAAAATTTAGGTATGTGACTCATTTGGGTACTAACCAATCAGAGAAGAGTTAGGGTTGAAAGTTAGGGTTGAAAGTTAGGGTTGAAAGTTAGGGTTGAAAGTTAGGGTTGACACTTAGGATTATTTTTCTATTTTTGTTTGGCCCAGGGTTATAGGGGAATACGAAAAATTAGGTATGTGACTCATTTGGGTACTAACCAATCAGAGAAGAGTTAGGGTTGAAAGTTAGGGTTGAAAGTTAGGGTTGAAAGTTAGGGTTGAAAGTTAGGGTTGAAAGTTAGGGTTGAAAGTTAGGGTTGACAGTTAGGATTATTTTTCTATTTTTGTTTGGCCCAGGGTTATAGGGGAATACGAAAATTTAGGTATGTGACTCATTTGGGTACTAACCAATCAGAGAAGAGTTAGGGTTGAAAGTTAGGGTTGAAAGTTAGGGTTGAAAGTTAGGGTTGAAAGTTAGGGTTGAAAGTTAGGATTATTTTTCTATTTTTGTTTGGCCCATGGTTATAGGGGAATACGAAAATTTAGGTATGTGACTCATTTGGGTACTAACCAATCAGAGAAGAGTTAGGGTTGAAAGTTAGGGTTGAAAGTTAGGGTTGAAATTTAGGGTTGACACTTAGGATTATTTTTCTATTTTTGTTTGGCCCAGGGTTATAGGGGAATACGAAAATTTAGGTATGTGACTCATTTGGGTACTAACCAATCAGAGAAGAGTTAGGGTTGAAAGTTAGGGTTGAAAGTTAGGGTTGAAAGTTAGGGTTGAAAGTTAGGGTTGAAAGTTAGGGTTGAAAGTTAGGGTTGACACTTAGGATTATTTTTCTATTTTTGTTTGGCCCAGGGTTATAGGGGAATACGAAAATTTAGGTATGTGACTCATTTGGGTACTAACCAATCAGAGAAGAGTTAGGGTTGAAAGTTAGGGTTGAAAGTTAGGGTTGAAAGTTAGGGTTGAAAGTTAGGGTTGACACTTAGGATTATTTTTCTATTTTTGTTTGGCCCAGGGTTAAAGGGGAATACGAAAATTTAGGTATGTGACTCATTTGGGTACTAACCAATCAGAGAAGAGTTAGGGTTGAAAGTTAGGGTTGAAAGTTAGGGTTGAAAGTTAGGGTTGACATTTAGGATTATTTTTCTATTTTTGTTTGGCCCAGGGTTATAGGGGAATACGAAAATTTAGGTATGTGACTCATTTGGGTACTAACCAATCAGAGAAGAGTTAGGGTTGAAAGTTAGGGTTGAAAGTTAGGGTTGAAAGTTAGGGTTGACACTTAGGATTATTTTTCTATTTTTGTTTGGCCCAGGGTTATAGGGGAATACGAAAATTTAGGTATGTGACTCATTTGGGTACTAACCAATCAGAGAAGAGTTAGGGTTGAAAGTTAGGGTTGAAAGTTAGGGTTGAAAGTTAGGGTTGAAAGTTAGGGTTGAAATTTAGGGTTGAAAGTTAGGGTTGAAAGTTAGGGTTGACACTTTGGATTATTTTTCTATTTTTATTTGGCCCAGGGTTATAGGGGAATACGAAAATTTAGGTATGTGACTCATTTGGGTACTAACCAATCAGAGAAGAGTTAGGGTTGAAAGTTAGGGTTGAAAGTTAGGGTTGAAAGTTAGGGTTGACACTTAGGATTATTTTTCTATTTTTGTTTGGCCCAGGGTTATAGGGGAATACGAAAATTTAGGTATGTGACTCATTTGGGTACTAACCAATCAGAGAAGAGTTAGGGTTGAAAGTTAGGGTTGAAAGTTAGGGTTGAAAGTTAGGGTTGAAAGTTAGGGTTGACAGTTAGGATTATTTTTCTATTTTTGTTTGGCCCAGGGTTATAGGGGAATACGAAAATTTAGGTATGTGACTCATTTGGGTACTAACCAATCAGAGAAGAGTTAGGGTTGAAAGTTAGGGTTGAAAGTTAGGGTTGAAAGTTAGGGTTGAAAGTTAGGGTTGAAAGTTAGGGTTGACACTTAGGATTATTTTTCTATTTTTGTTTGGCCCAGGGTTATAGGGGAATACGAAAATTTAGGTTTGTTACTCATTTGGGTACTAACCAATCAGAGAAGAGTTAGGGTTGAAAGTTAGGGTTGAAAGTTAGGGTTGAAAGTTAGGGTTGAAAGTTAGGGTTGACACTTAGCATTATTTTTCTATTTTTGTTTGGCCCAGGGTTATAGGGGAATACGAAAATTTAGGTATGTGACTCATTTGGGTACTAACCAATCAGAGAAGAGTTAGGGTTGAAAGTTAGGGTTGAAAGTTAGGGTTGAAAGTTAGGGTTGAAAGTTAGGGTTGACACTTAGGATTATTTTTCTATTTTTGTTTGGCCCAGGGTTATAGGGGAATACGAAAATTTAGGTATGTGACTCATTTGGGTACTAACCAATCAAAGAAGAGTTAGGGTTGAAAGTTAGGGTTGAAAGTTAGGGTTGAAAGTTAGGGTTGAAAGTTAGGGTTGAAAGTTAGGATTATTTTTCTATTTTTGTTTGGCCCAGGGTTATAGGGGAATACGAAAATTTAGGTATGTGACTCATTTGGGTACTAACCAATCAGAGAAGAGTAAGGGTTGAAAGTTAGGGTTGAAAGTTAGGGTTGAAAGTTAGGGTTGAAAGTTAGGGTTGAAAGTTAGGGTTGAAAGTTAGGGTTGAAAGTTAGGGTTGACACTTAGGATTATTTTTCTATTTTTGTTTGGCCCAGGGTTATAGGGGAATACGAAAATTTAGGTATGTGACTCATTTGGGTACTAACCAATAAGAGAAGAGTTAGGGTTGAAAGTTAGGGTTGAAAGTTAGGGTTGAAAGTTAGGGTTGACACTTAGGATTATTTTTCTATTTTTGTTTGGCCCAGGGTTATAGGGGAATACGAAAATTTAGGTAAGACTCATTTGGGTACTAACCAATCAGAGAAGGGTTAGGGTTAGGGTTAGGGTTAGGGTATTAGGGTTAGGGTTAGGGTTAGGGTATTAGGGTTAGGGTATTAGGGTTAGGGTTAGGGTTAGGGTTATAGGGGAATACGAAAATTTAGGTATGTGACTCATTTGGGTACTAACCAATCAGAGAAGAGTTAGGGTTGAAAGTTAGGGTTGAAAGTTAGGGTTAGGGTTAGGGTTAGGGTTAGGGTTAGGGTTAGGGTTAGGGTTAGGGTTAGGGTTAGGGTTAGGGTTATAGGGGAATACGAAAATTTAGGTATGTGACTCATTTGGGTACTAACCAATCAGAGAAGAGTTAGGGTTGAAAGTTAGGGTTGAAAGTTAGGGTTAGGGTTAGGGTTAGGGTTAGGGTTAGGGTTAGGGTTAGGGTTAGGGTTAGGGTTAGGGTTAGGGTTAGGGTTAGGGTTAGGGTTAGGGTTAGGGTTAGGGTTAGGGTTATAGGGGAATACGAAAATTTAGGTATGTGACTCATTTGGGTACTAACCAATCAGAGAAGAGTTAGGGTTGAAAGTTAGGGTTGAAAGTTAGGGTTGAAAGTTAGGGTTGAAAGTTAGGGTTGAAAGTTAGGGTTGAAAGTTAGGATTATTTTTCTATTTTTGTTTGGCCCAGGGTTATAGGGGAATACGAAAATTTAGGTATGTGACTCATTTGGGTACTAACCAATCAGAGAAGAGTTAGGGTTGAAAGTTAGGGTTGAAAGTTAGGGTTGAAAGTTAGGGTTGAAAGTTAGGGTTGAAAGTTAGGGTTGACACTTAGGATTATTTTTCTATTTTTGTTTGGCCCAGGGTTATAGGGGAATACGAAAATTTAGGTATGTGACTCATTTGGGTACTAACCAATCAGAGAAGAGTTAGGGTTGAAAGTTAGGGTTGAAAGTTAGGGTTGAAAGTTAGGGTTGAAAGTTAGGGTTGAAAGTTAGGGTTGACACTTAGGATTATTTTTCTATTTTTGTTTGGCCCAGGGTTATAGGGGAATACGAAAATTTAGGTATGTGACTCATTTGGGTACTAACCAATCAGAGAAGAGTTAGGGTTGAAAGTTAGGGTTGAAAGTTAGGGTTGAAAGTTAGGATTATTTTTCTATTTTTGTTTGGCCCAGGGTTATAGGGGAATACGAAAATTTAGGTATGTGACTCATTTGGGTACTAACCAATCAGAGAAGAGTTAGGGTTGAAAGTTAGGGTTGAAAGTTAGGGTTGAAAGTTAGGGTTGACACTTAGGATTATTTTTCTATTTTTGTTTGGCCCAGGGTTATAGGGGAATACGAAAATTTAGGTATGTGACTCATTTGGGTACTAACCAATCAGAGAAGAGTTAGGGTTGAAAGTTAGGGTTGAAAGTTAGGGTTGAAAGTTAGGATTATTTTTCTATTTTTGTTTGGCCCAGGGTTATAGGGGAATACGAAAATTTAGGTATGTGACTCATTTGGGTACTAACCAATCAGAGAAGAGTTAGGGTTGAAAGTTAGGGTTGAAAGTTAGGGTTGAAAGTTAGGGTTGAAAGTTAGGGTTGACACTTAGGATTATTTTTCTATTTTTGTTTGGCCCAGGGTTATAGGGGAATACGAAAATTTAGGTATGTGACTCATTTGGGTACTAACCAATCAGAGAAGAGTTAGGGTTGAAAGTTAGGGTTGAAAGTTAGGGTTGAAAGTTAGGGTTAGGGTTAGGGTTAGGGTTAGGGTTAGGGTTATAGGGGAATACGAAAATTTAGGTATGTGACTCATTTGGGTACTAACCAATCAGAGAAGAGTTAGGGTTGAAAGTTAGGGTTGAAAGTTAGGGTTGAAAGTTAGGGTTGAAAGTTAGGGTTGAAAGTTAGGGTTGACACTTAGGATTATTTTTCTATTTTTGTTTGGCCCAGGGTTATAGGGGAATACGAAAATTTAGGTATGTGACTCATTTGGGTACTAACCAATCAGAGAAGAGTTAGGGTTGAAAGTTAGGGTTGAAAGTTAGGGTTGAAAGTTAGGGTTGAAAGTTAGGGTTGAAAGTTAGGGTTGAAAGTTAGGGTTGACACTTAGGATTATTTTTCTATTTTTGTTTGGCCCAGGGTTATAGGGGAATACGAAAATTTAGGTATGTGACTCATTTGGGTACTAACCAATCAGAGAAGAGTTAGGGTTGAAAGTTAGGGTTGAAAGTTAGGGTTGAAAGTTAGGATTATTTTTCTATTTTTGTTTGGCCCAGGGTTATAGGGGAATACGAAAATTTAGGTATGTGACTCATTTGGGTACTAACCAATCAGAGAAGAGTTAGGGTTGAAAGTTAGGGTTGAAAGTTAGGGTTGAAAGTTAGGGTTGACACTTAGGATTATTTTTCTATTTTTGTTTGGCCCAGGGTTATAGGGGAATACGAAAATTTAGGTATGTGACTCATTTGGGTACTAACCAATCAGAGAAGAGTTAGGGTTGAAAGTTAGGGTTGAAAGTTAGGGTTGAAAGTTAGGATTATTTTTCTATTTTTGTTTGGCCCAGGGTTATAGGGGAATACGAAAATTTAGGTATGTGACTCATTTGGGTACTAACCAATCAGAGAAGAGTTAGGGTTGAAAGTTAGGGTTGAAAGTTAGGGTTGAAAGTTAGGGTTGAAAGTTAGGGTTGAAAGTTAGGATTATTTTTCTATTTTTGTTTGGCCCAGGGTTATAGGGGAATACGAAAATTTAGGTATGTGACTCATTTGGGTACTAACCAATCAGAGAAGAGTTAGGGTTGAAAGTTAGGGTTGAAAGTTAGGGTTGAAAGTTAGGGTTGAAAGTTAGGATTATTTTTCTATTTTTGTTTGGCCCAGGGTTATAGGGTTAGGGTTAGGGTTAGGGTTAGGGTTAGGGTTAGGGTTAGGGTTAGGGTTATAGGGGAATACGAAAATTTAGGTATGTGACTCATTTGGGTACTAACCAATCAGAGAAGAGTTAGGGTTGAAAGTTAGGGTTGAAAGTTAGGGTTGAAAGTTAGGGTTGAAAGTTAGGGTTGAAAGTTAGGGTTGACACTTAGGATTATTTTTCTATTTTTGTTTGGCCCAGGGTTATAGGGGAATACGAAAATTTAGGTATGTGACTCATTTGGGTACTAACCAATCAGAGAAGAGTTAGGGTTGAAAGTTAGGGTTGAAAGTTAGGGTTGAAAGTTAGGGTTGAAAGTTAGGGTTGAAAGTTAGGGTTGACACTTAGGATTATTTTTCTATTTTTGTTTGGCCCAGGGTTATAGGGGAATACGAAAATTTAGGTATGTGACTCATTTGGGTACTAACCAATCAGAGAAGAGTTAGGGTTGAAAGTTAGGGTTGAAAGTTAGGGTTGAAAGTTAGGATTATTTTTCTATTTTTGTTTGGCCCAGGGTTATAGGGGAATACGAAAATTTAGGTATGTGACTCATTTGGGTACTAACCAATCAGAGAAGAGTTAGGGTTGAAAGTTAGGGTTGAAAGTTAGGGTTGAAAGTTAGGGTTGAAAGTTAGGGTTGACACTTAGGATTATTTTTCTATTTTTGTTTGGCCCAGGGTTATAGGGGAATACGAAAATTTAGGTATGTGACTCATTTGGGTACTAACCAATCAGAGAAGAGTTAGGGTTGAAAGTTAGGGTTGAAAGTTAGGGTTGAAAGTTAGGGTTGAAAGTTAGGGTTGAAAGTTAGGGTTGACACTTAGGATTATTTTTCTATTTTTGTTTGGCCCAGGGTTATAGGGGAATACGAAAATTTAGGTATGTGACTCATTTGGGTACTAACCAATCAGAGAAGAGTTAGGGTTGAAAGTTAGGGTTGAAAGTTAGGGTTGACACTTAGGATTATTTTTCTATTTTTGTTTGGCCCAGGGTTATAGGGGAATACGAAAATTTAGGTATGTGACTCATTTGGGTACTAACCAATCAGAGAAGAGTTAGGGTTGAAAGTTAGGGTTGAAAGTTAGGGTTGAAAGTTAGGGTTGAAAGTTAGGGTTGACACTTAGGATTATTTTTCTATTTTTGTTTGGCCCAGGGTTATAGGGGAATACGAAAATTTAGGTATGTGACTCATTTGGGTACTAACCAATCAGAGAAGAGTTAGGGTTGAAAGTTAGGGTTGAAAGTTAGGGTTGAAAGTTAGGGTTGAAAGTTAGGGTTGACACTTAGGATTATTTTTCTATTTTTGTTTGGCCCAGGGTTATAGGGGAATACGAAAATTAGGGTTAGGGTTAGGGTTAGGGTTAGGGTTAGGGTTAGGGTTAGGGTTAGGGTTAGGGTTAGGGTTAGGGTTAGGGTTAGGGTTAGGGTTAGGGTTAGGGTTATAGGGGAATACGAAAATTTAGGTATGTGACTCATTTGGGTACTAACCAATCAGAGAAGAGTTAGGGTTGAAAGTTAGGGTTGAAAGTTAGGGTTGAAAGTTAGGGTTGAAAGTTAGGGTTAGGGTTAGGGTTAGGGTTAGGGTTAGGGTTAGGGTTAGGGTTAGGGTTAGGGTTAGGGTTAGGGTTAGGGTTATAGGGGAATACGAAAATTTAGGTATGTGACTCATTTGGGTACTAACCAATCAGAGAAGAGTTAGGGTTGAAAGTTAGGGTTGAAAGTTAGGGTTGAAAGTTAGGGTTGACACTTAGGATTATTTTTCTATTTTTGTTTGGCCCAGGGTTATAGGGGAATACGAAAATTTAGGTATGTGACTCATTTGGGTACTAACCAATCAGAGAAGAGTTAGGATTGAAAGTTAGGGTTGAAAGTTAGGGTTGAAAGTTAGGGTTGAAAGTTAGGGTTGACACTTAGGATTATTTTTCTATTTTTGTTTGGCCCAGGGTTATAGGGGAATACGAAAATTTAGGTATGTGACTCATTTGGGTACTAACCAATCAGAGAAGAGTTAGGGTTGAAAGTTAGGGTTGAAAGTTAGGGTTGAAAGTTAGGGTTGAAAGTTAGGGTTGAAAGTTAGGGTTGACACTTAGGATTATTTTTCTATTTTTGTTTGGCCCAGGGTTATAGGGGAATACGAAAATTTAGGTATGTGACTCATTTGGGTACTAACCAATCAGAGAAGAGTTAGGGTTGAAAGTTAGGGTTGAAAGTTAGGGTTGAAAGTTAGGGTTGAAAGTTAGGGTTGACACTTAGGATTATTTTTCTATTTTTGTTTGGCCCAGGGTTATAGGGGAATACGAAAATTTAGGTATGTGACTCATTTGGGTACTAACCAATCAGAGAAGAGTTAGGGTTGAAAGTTAGGGTTGAAAGTTAGGGTTGAAAGTTAGGGTTGAAAGTTAGGGTTGAAAGTTATGATTATTTTTCTATTTTTGTTTGGCCCAGGGTTATAGGGGAATACGAAAATTTAGGGTTAGGGTTAGGGTTAGGGTTATAGGGGAATACGAAAATTTAGGTATGTGACTCATTTGGGTACTAACCAATCAGAGAAGAGTTAGGGTTGAAAGTTAGGGTTGAAAGTTAGGGTTGAAAGTTAGGGTTGAAAGTTAGGGTTGAAAGTTAGGGTTAGGGTTAGGGTTAGGGTTAGGGTTATAGGGGAATACGAAAATTAGGGTTAGGGTTAGGGTTAGGGTTAGGGTTAGGGTTATAGGGAAATACGAAAATTTAGGTATGTGACTCATTTGGGTACTAACCAATCAGAGAAGAGTTAGGGTTGAAAGTTAGGGTTGAAAGTTAGGGTTGAAAGTTAGGGTTGAAAGTTAGGGTTGAAAGTTAGGGTTGAAAGTTAGGGTTGAAAGTTAGGGTTGAAAGTTAGGGTTGACACTTAGGATTATTTTTCTATTTTTGTTTGGCCCAGGGTTATAGGGGAATACGAAAATTTAGGTATGTGACTCATTTGGGTACTAACCAATCAGAGAAGAGTTAGGGTTGAAAGTTAGGGTTGAAAGTTAGGGTTGAAAGTTAGGGTTGACACTTAGGATTATTTTTCTATTTTTGTTTGGCCCAGGGTTATAGGGGAATATGAAAATTTAGGTATGTGACTCATTTGGGTACTAACCAATCAGAGAAGAGTTAGGGTTGAAAGTTAGGGTTGAAAGTTAGGGTTGAAAGTTAGGGTTGAAAGTTAGGGTTGAAAGTTAGGGTTGAAAGTTAGGGTTGAAAGTTAGGGTTGACACTTAGGATTATTTTTCTATTTTTGTTTGGCCCAGGGTTATAGGGGAATACGAAAATTTAGGTATGTGACTCATTTGGGTACTAACCAATCAGAGAAGAGTTAGGGTTAGCGTTGAAAGTTAGGGTTAGGGTTGACCCTTACGATTATTTTTGTATTTGTGTTTGGTGAAAAAAGAATAGAACATTTTTAGTTATGTGACTCATTTAGGTACTTGGCCAATGAGAGTTAAGTTCTGAACAATTTAGGGAGGGTGTGGTTTGGGGTTGAAAGTGTGGTAAGAAAAAGTGTAAGTGGGTAAGAACGTGAGGGAGGTTGTGGGTAGGTGGGTGAGGGAGGTTTAGGGATGTATGGTGGGTGTGGGTAAGGAGGTTGAAGGTTTTTGAGGGAAGGTGGATGATGAAGAGAGTGGGTAGGTGGTGTTGAAGGTGGATTAGGGAGGGTGAGTAAATGTGTCTGGGAGGGTGAGGATGAAGGTGGGTGAAAAAAGTGTGGGTCAGTTCAGGTATGGGTGAGTGGGCAAGGGTGAGGCTGGGTATTGGTGTGCAGGTAAGGGTGGTGAAGGTGAATTTTAATATGGATGATGAGGGTAGAAGGTGGGTGAGGGAGGTTGGGTGAAGGAGGGTGTGGGAAGGTGATGTTGAAGGTGGGTGAGGGATGGTTAATATGGGTATAGGAGGCTTTGTAGGTAAGGTTGAGGCCAGTAAGGTAGAGTGAACATGGGTGAGGGAGGGTGAGGATTAAGGTGGAAGAGGGAGGGTGTGTTTAAGTGGGGTTAAAGGTTGGTGAATGTAGGTGAGGTAGGGGGATGAGTGAAGGTGTGGGTGAGTGAAGGTGTTGGTGAGGGGGCAATGGTGGGTGGGTGAAGGTGGATGAGTGTGAGGGTGAAGGTGGATGAGGTGGTGGGTGATAGTGAACATGGGTCAAGAGCGGGTGAGGGAGGGCATGGAATCAGTCTGTGAGCCTGCCCTTTCTATTTTGTTGTATATATTCTATTCCCTATCCAATTGACATGTTGCATTTATATGCAGTTAGTCATTCAAAAATTTGAAAACTCTTGCATTCGTTGCATGTTAGCGAGAGGCACCCTTAGAGGTAAAGAGCTAGCTTTTACCTCACTACTAAGTACTTGGACATTGAGGACTAGATCCGTTTTGTACAGAGCGGAGCTTCTCCTCTGCCGTATGCTAGGAGTGAAGAAGCACTACTGTCTATCGTCCGTAAAGGGGTATGCTTTCTTCCCCCAATTTACAGTCGAGCTAGCGCTGCAGATGGGACAGTAGCGAAGAGTTCACTGCCTGACTCTAAAAGGGCACACTCGTGTAAAGGGAGAGAAATCAACTCAAAGCTTTATATCCTGAGAGATAAAAGCAATGCATTGTGTAGGTGTACTCACTTACCTCAACTACTTACCTCCTTGTTAGTATGTCCTTTGTGAACATCATCTTGATAGACGAACTTACCTATTTTCATACTGCAAATAAATTTTACCCAAGATAAGTGAAAAAATATAATGCAATCCCCTTTAGAGCAATGCAGTTGAGGACCCTCTTTCACTGATGGACTAAATAAACAATGCTTAGACTGAGTGAGAGAGGGGTTTGTGAGAGAGAGGGGAGAGTGGTAGTCCTTGAAAGAGAGAGAGAAAGAAAGGACATTTGTGAGAGTAAAATACAGGTG
Organism: Ascaphus truei; assembly: GCF_040206685.1. Lineage (NCBI taxonomy): Eukaryota > Metazoa > Chordata > Amphibia > Anura > Ascaphidae > Ascaphus > Ascaphus truei. The sequence goes on from NW_027453976.1 coordinate 104,099, forward strand.
ATTTAGAAGGAGCAGGGATGCTAGTCAGGGAGAGTAATAGAGAGCAGGGAGAGAAAGAGAGGGTGTGAGAAAGAAAAAGAGAGAGAGAGAAGTGGAAGAAAGAAATGTGTGTGAGAGCAAGAGACGGGTTGAAGTGAAAGAGATAGAGTGGGAGTAAGAGAGAAAAAAATTGAGAGAAGGGATAGGGAGAGAGAAGGGAGAGGGAGAGAGAAGAGAGGGAGAGAGAAGGGAGAGAGAGAAAGCAGGGAGAGACAAGTGTGAGAGGAGGGACAGAGAAGGGAGAGGGAGAGAGAAGGGAGAGGGAGAGAAAAGGAAAAGGGAGAGAAAATGAAAAGGGAGAGAGAAGGAAATGGAGATAGAAGGAAAAGGGAGAGAGAAGGAAGAGGGAGAGAGAATGGAGAGACAAGGGAGAGGGAGAGACAAGGAAAGGGAGAGAGAAGGGATAGTGAGAGAAAAGGGAGAGGGAGAGAGATGGAAGTGACAAGGGAGAGAGGAGGGAGAGAGAAGGGAGAGGGAGAGCGAAGGAAAGGAGAGGGGAAAGGAAAAGGGAGAGAATGGAGAGACAAGGAAAAGGGAGAGAGCATGGAAAGTGAGAGAGAAGGAAGAAGGAGAGAGAAGGAAGAGGGAGAGAGATGGGATAGGGAGAGAGAAGGGAGAGAGAAGGCAGAGGGATAGAGAAGGGAGTGAGAAAAGGGAGAGAGAAGGGAGAGAGAAAGAAAAGGGAGAGAGAAGGGAGAGGGAGAGACAAGGAAAGGGAGAGATAAGGGATAGGGAGAGAGAAGGGATAGGGAGAGAGAGAAGGGATAGGGAGAGGAAGAAGGGATACGGAGAGAGAGAAGGTAGATGTAGAGAGAAGGGAGATGGAGAGAGAAGGGAGAGGGAGAGAGAAGGGTGAGGGAGAGAAAAGGAAAAGGGAAAGAAAAGGAAAAGGGAGAGAAAAGGAAAAGGGAGAGAAAAGGAAAAGGGAGAGAAAAGGAAAAGGGAGAGAAAAGGAAAAGAAAAGGGAGAGAAAAGGGAGAGAAAAGGGAGAGAAAAGGGAGAGAAAAGGGAGAGAAAAGGGAGAGAAAAGGGAGAGAGAAGGCAAAATGAGAGAGAAGGTAAAGGGAGAGAGAAGGAAAAGGGAGAGAGAAGGAAAGGGAGATAGAAGGAAAAGGGAGAGAGAAGGAAGAGGGAGAGAGAAGGAAGAGGGAGAGAGAATGGAGAGACAAGGGAGAGGGAGAGACAAGGAAAGGGAGAGAGAAGGGATAGGGAGAGAGAAGGGATAGGGATAGAGAAGGGAGAGGGAGAGAGAAGGGAGAGGGAGAGAGTGATGAGGGAGTGACAAGGAAAAGGGAGAGAGAAGGGAGAGGGAGAGAGAAGGGAGAGGGAGAGAGGAGAGAGAAGGGAGAGAGAGAAGGGAGAGGGATAGACAGAGAGAAGGAAGAGGGTGTGAGAGAAGGGAAAGGGAGAGAGAGAGAAGGGAGAGGGGGAGAGAGAGGTAGAGGGAATGATCAGGGAGTTATAAGGGAGAGGGATAGAGAAGGGAGGGGGAGAGAGAGAGAGAAGGGAGTGGAGAGAGAGAGAAGGGAGAGGGAGAGCAAAGGAAAGGGGAGGGGAAAGGAAAATGGAGAGAATGGAGAGACAAGGAAAAGGGAGAGAGATTGGAAAGGGAGAGAGAAGGAAGAGGGAGAGAGAAGGAAGAGGGAGAGAGAATGGATAGGGAGAGAGAAGGGAGAGAGAAGGCAGAGGGATAGAGAAGGGAGTGAGAAAATGGAGAGAGAAAGAAAAGGGAGAGAGAAGGAAAAGGGAGAGAGAAGGAAAAGGGAGAGAGAAGGAAAGGGAGATAGAAGGAAAAGGGAGAGAGAATGAGAAGGGAGAGAGAATGGAGAGACAAGGAAGAGGGAGAGACAAGGAAAGGGAGAGAGAAGGGATAGGGAGAGCGAAGGAAGAGGGAGAGAGAAAAGGGAGAGAGAGAGAGAAGGGAGAGAAAGAGAGTGATGAGGGAGTGACAAGGAAAAGGGAGAGAGAAGGGAGAGGGAGAGAGAAGGGAGAGGGAGAGAGGAGAGAGAAAAGGGAGAGAGAGAGAAGGGAGAGGGAGAGAGAGAGGTAGAGGGAATGACGAGGGTTAGGGTTAGGGTTAGGGTTAGGGTTAGGGTTAGGGTTAGGGTTAGGGTTATAGGGGAATACGAAAATTTAGGTATGTGACTCATTTGGGTACTAACCAATCAGAGAAGAGTTAGGGTTGAAAGTTAGGGTTGAAAGTTAGGGTTGAAAGTTAGGGTTGAAAGTTAGGGTTGGGTTAGGGTTAGGGTTAGGGTTAGGGTTAGGGTTAGGGTTAGGGTTAGGGTTGAAAGTTAGGGTTGGGTTAGGGTTAGGGTTAGGGTTGAAAGTTAGGGTTAGGGTTGAAAGTTAGGGTTAGGGTTAGGGTTAGGGTTAGGGTTAGGGTTAGGGTTAGGGTTAGGGTTAGGGTTAGGGTTAGGGTTAGGGTTATAGGGGAATACGAAAATTTAGGTATGTGACTCATTTGGGTACTAACCAATCAGAGAAGAGTTAGGGTTGAAAGTTAGGGTTGAAAGTTAGGGTTGAAAGTTAGGGTTGAAAGTTAGGGTTGAAAGTTAGGGTTGACACTTAGGATTATTTTTCTATTTTTGTTTGGCCCAGGGTTATAGGGGAATACGAAAATTTAGGTATGTGACTCATTTGGGTACTAACCAATCAGAGAAGAGTTAGGGTTGAAAGTTAGGGTTGAAAGTTAGGGTTGAAAGTTAGGGTTGAAAGTTAGGGTTGAAAGTTAGGGTTGACACTTAGGATTATTTTTCTATTTTTGTTTGGCCCAGGGTTATAGGGGAATACGAAAATTTAGGTATGTGACTCATTTGGGTACTAACCAATCAGAGAAGAGTTAGGGTTAGCGTTGAAAGTTAGGGTTAGGGTTGACCCTTACGATTATTTTTGTATTTGTGTTTGGTGAAAAAAGAATAGAACATTTTTAGTTATGTGACTCATTTAGGTACTTGGCCAATGAGAGTTAAGTTCTGAACAATTTAGGGAGGGTGTGGTTTGGGGTTGAAAGTGTGGTAAGAAAAAGTGTAAGTGGGTAAGAACGTGAGGGAGGTTGTGGGTAGGTGGGTGAGGGAGGTTTAGGGATGTATGGTGGGTGTGGGTAAGGAGGTTGAAGGTTTTTGAGGGAAGGTGGATGATGAAGAGAGTGGGTAGGTGGTGTTGAAGGTGGATTAGGGAGGGTGAGTAAATGTGTCTGGGAGGGTGAGGATGAAGGTGGGTGAAAAAAGTGTGGGTCAGTTCAGGTATGGGTGAGTGGGCAAGGGTGAGGCTGGGTATTGGTGTGCAGGTAAGGGTGGTGAAGGTGAATTTTAATATGGATGATGAGGGTAGAAGGTGGGTGAGGGAGGTTGGGTGAAGGAGGGTGTGGGAAGGTGATGTTGAAGGTGGGTGAGGGATGGTTAATATGGGTATAGGAGGCTTTGTAGGTAAGGTTGAGGCCAGTAAGGTAGAGTGAACATGGGTGAGGGAGGGTGAGGATTAAGGTGGAAGAGGGAGGGTGTGTTTAAGTGGGGTTAAAGGTTGGTGAATGTAGGTGAGGTAGGGGGATGAGTGAAGGTGTGGGTGAGTGAAGGTGTTGGTGAGGGGGCAATGGTGGGTGGGTGAAGGTGGATGAGTGTGAGGGTGAAGGTGGATGAGGTGGTGGGTGATAGTGAACATGGGTCAAGAGCGGGTGAGGGAGGGCATGGAATCAGTCTGTGAGCCTGCCCTTTCTATTTTGTTGTATATATTCTATTCCCTATCCAATTGACATGTTGCATTTATATGCAGTTAGTCATTCAAAAATTTGAAAACTCTTGCATTCGTTGCATGTTAGCGAGAGGCACCCTTAGAGGTAAAGAGCTAGCTTTTACCTCACTACTAAGTACTTGGACATTGAGGACTAGATCCGTTTTGTACAGAGCGGAGCTTCTCCTCTGCCGTATGCTAGGAGTGAAGAAGCACTACTGTCTATCGTCCGTAAAGGGGTATGCTTTCTTCCCCCAATTTACAGTCGAGCTAGCGCTGCAGATGGGACAGTAGCGAAGAGTTCACTGCCTGACTCTAAAAGGGCACACTCGTGTAAAGGGAGAGAAATCAACTCAAAGCTTTATATCCTGAGAGATAAAAGCAATGCATTGTGTAGGTGTACTCACTTACCTCAACTACTTACCTCCTTGTTAGTATGTCCTTTGTGAACATCATCTTGATAGACGAACTTACCTATTTTCATACTGCAAATAAATTTTACCCAAGATAAGTGAAAAAATATAATGCAATCCCCTTTAGAGCAATGCAGTTGAGGACCCTCTTTCACTGATGGACTAAATAAACAATGCTTAGACTGAGTGAGAGAGGGGTTTGTGAGAGAGAGGGGAGAGTGGTAGTCCTTGAAAGAGAGAGAGAAAGAAAGGACATTTGTGAGAGTAAAATACAGGTGATTTAGAAGGAGCAGGGATGCTAGTCAGGGAGAGTAATAGAGAGCAGGGAGAGAAAGAGAGGGTGTGAGAAAGAAAAAGAGAGAGAGAGAAGTGGAAGAAAGAAATGTGTGTGAGAGCAAGAGACGGGTTGAAGTGAAAGAGATAGAGTGGGAGTAAGAGAGAAAAAAATTGAGAGAAGGGAGAGGGAGAGAGAAGGGAGAGGGAGAGAGAAGAGAGGGAGAGAGAAGGGAGAGAGAGAAAGCAGGGAGAGACAAGTGTGAGAGGAGGGACAGAGAAGGGAGAGGGAGAGAGAAGGGAGAGGGAGAGAAAAGGAAAAGGGAGAGAAAATGAAAAGGGAGAGAGAAGGAAATGGAGATAGAAGGAAAGGGAGAGAGAAGGAAGAGGGAGAGAGAATGGAGAGACAAGGGAGAGGGAGAGACAAGGAAAGGGAGAGAGAAGGGATAGTGAGAGAAAAGGGAGAGGGAGAGAGATGGAAGTGACAAGGGAGAGAGGAGGGAGAGAGAAGGGAGAGGGAGAGCGAAGGAAAGGAGAGGGGAAAGGAAAAGGGAGAGAATGGAGAGACAAGGAAAAGGGAGAGAGCATGGAAAGTGAGAGAGAAGGAAGAAGGAGAGAGAAGGAAGAGGGAGAGAGATGGGATAGGGAGAGAGAAGGGAGAGAGAAGGCAGAGGGATAGAGAAGGGAGTGAGAAAAGGGAGAGAGAAGGGAGAGAGAAAGAAAAGGGAGAGAGAAGGGAGAGGGAGAGACAAGGGAGAGAAAAGGGAGAGAAAAGGGAGAGAAAAGGGAGAGAAAAGGGAGAGAGAAGGCAAAATGAGAGAGAAGGTAAAGGGAGAGAGAAGGAAAAGGGAGAGAGAAGGAAAGGGAGATAGAAGGAAAAGGGAGAGAGAAGGAAGAGGGAGAGAGAAGGAAGAGGGAGAGAGAATGGAGAGACAAGGGAGAGGGAGAGACAAGGAAAGGGAGAGAGAAGGGATAGGGAGAGAGAAGGGATAGGGAGAGAGAGGGAGAGGGAGAGAGAAGGGAGAGGGAGAGAGTGATGAGGGAGTGACAAGGAAAAGGGAGAGAGAAGGGAGAGGGAGAGAGAAGGGAGAGGGAGAGAGGAGAGAGAGAAGGGAGAGAGAGAAGGGAGAGGGATAGACAGAGAGAAGGAAGAGGGTGCGAGAGAAGGGAAAGGGAGAGAGAGAGAAGGGAGAGGGGGAGAGAGAGGTAGAGGGAATGATCAGGGAGTTATAAGGGAGAGGGATAGAGAAGGGAGGGGGAGAGAGAGAGAGAAGGGAGTGGAGAGAGAGAGAAGGGAGAGGGAGAGCAAAGGAAAGGGGAGGGGAAAGGAAAAGGGAGAGAATGGAGAGACAAGGAAAAGGGAGAGAGATTGGAAAGGGAGAGAGAAGGAAGAGGGAGAGAGAAGGAAGAGGGAGAGAGAATGGATAGGGAGAGAGAAGGGAGAGAGAAGGCAGAGGGATAGAGAAGGGAGTGAGAAAATGGAGAGAGAAAGAAAAGGGAGAGAGAAGGAAAAGGGAGAGAGAAGGAAAAGGGAGAGAGAAGGAAAGGGAGATAGAAGGAAAAGGGAGAGAGAATGAGAAGGGAGAGAGAATGGAGAGACCAAGGAAGAGGGAGAGACAAGGAAAGGGAGAGAGAAGGGATAGGGAGAGCGAAGGAAGAGGGAGAGAGAAAAGGGAGAGAGAGAGAGAAGGGAGAGAAAGAGAGTGATGAGGGAGTGACAAGGAAAAGGGAGAGAGAAGGGAGAGGGAGAGAGAAGGGAGAGGGAGAGAGGAGAGAGAAAAGGGAGAGAGAGAGAAGGGAGAGGGAGAGAGAGAGGTAGAGGGAATGACGAGGGAGTTATAAGGGAGAGGGAGAGAGAAGGGAGGGGGAGAGAGAGAGAAGGGAGTGGAGAGAGAGAGAAGGGAGTGGAGAGAGAGAGAAGGGAGAGGGAGAGCGAAGGAAAGGGGAGGCAAGGAAAAGGGAGAGAATGGAGAGATAAGGAAAAGGGAGAGAGCATGGAAAGGGAGAGAGCATGGAAAGGGAGTGAGAAGTAAGAGGGAGAGAGAAGGAAGAGGGAGAGAGAAGGGATAGGGAGAGAGAATGGAGAGACAAGGGAGAGGGAGAGACAAGGAAAGGGAGAGAGAAGGGATAGGGAGAGAGAAGGGAGAGGGAGAGAGAAGGGGGTGACAAGGGAGAGAGGAGGGAGAGAGAAGGGAGAGGGAGAGAGAAGGAAAAGGGAGGGAAAAGGAAAATGGAAAGAGAGAATGGAAAGGGAGAGAGAAGGAAGATGGAGAGAGAAGGAAGATGGAGAGAGAAGGAAGATGGAGAGAGAAGGAAGATGGGGAGAGAAGGAAGAGGGAGAGGGAAGGAAGAGGGAGAGAGAATGGAGAGACAAGGGAGAGGTAGAAACAAGGGAGAGGGAGCGACAAGGGATAGGGAGAGAGAAGGAAGAGGGAGAGAGAGAAGGGATAGGGAGAGAGAGAAGGGATAGGGAGAGAGAGAAGGGATAGGGAGAGAGAGAAGGGATAGGGAGAGAGAGAAGGTAGATGTAGAGAGAAGGGAGATGGAGAAAGAAGGAAGATGGAGAAGGGAGAGAGAGAGAGAGGGGGAGGGAGAGAGAGAGAGTGATGAGGGAGTGACAAGGAAAAGGGATTGAGAAGGGAGAGGGAGAGAGAAGGTAGAGGGAGAGAGGAGAGAGAGAAGGGAGAGAGAGAAGGGAGAGGGAGAGGGAAGGAAGAGGGAGAGAGAAGGAAGAGGGAGAGAGAAGGAAGAGGGAGAGAGAAGGAAGAGGGAGAGAGAATGGAGAGACAAGGGAGAGGTAGAAAACAAGGGAGAGGGAGCGACAAGGGATAGGGAGAGAGAAGGAAGAGGGAGAGAGAGAAGGAAGAGGGAGAGAGAGAAGGAAGAGGGAGAGAGAGAAGGAAGAGGGAGAGAGAGAAGGGATACGGAGAGAGAGAAGGTAGATGTAGAGAGAAGGGAGATGGAGAAGAAGGAAGATGGAGAAGGAGAGAGAGAGAGAGAGAGAGAGAGAGAGAGAGAGAGAGAGATGAGGGAGTGACAAGGAAAATGGAGAGAGAAGGGAGAGTGAGAGAGAAGGGAGAGGGAGAGAGGAGAGAAGGGAGAGAGAGAAGAGAGAGGGAGAGACAGAGAGAAGGAAGAGGGTGAGAGAGAAAGGAATGGTTGAGAGAGAGGAGGGAGAGGGAATGACGAGGGAGTTATAAGGGAGAGGGAGAGAGAAGGGAGGGGGAGAGAGAGAAGGGAGTGGAGAGAGAGAAGGGAGAGGGAGAGCGAAGGAAAGGGTAGGGGAAAGGAAAAGGGAGAGAATGGAGAGATAAGGAAAAGGGAGATAGCATGGAAAGGGAGAGAGACGGAAGAGGGAGAGAGAAGGAAGAGGGAGAGAGAAGGGATAGGGAGAGAGAAGGGAGAGAAAGGCAGAGGGATAGAGAAGGGAGTGAGAAAAGGGAGAGAGAAAGAAAAGGGAGAGAGAAGGGAAAAGGAGAGAGAAGGAAAAGGGAGAGAGAAGGAAAAGGGAGAGAGAAGGAAAGGGAGAGGGAAGGAAAAGGGAGAGAGAATGGAGAGACAAGGGAGAGGGAGAGACAAGGAAAGGGAGAGAGAAGGGATAGGGAGAGAGAAGGGAGAGGGAGAGAGGAGGGGGTGACAAGGGAGAGAGGAGGGAGAGAGAAGGGAGAGGGAGAGAGAAGGAAAAGGGAGCGGAAAGGAAAAGGGAGAGAGAATGGAAAGGGAGAGAGAAGGAAGATGGAGAGAGAAGGAAGATGTGAGAGAGAGAGAAGGAAGATGGAGAGAGAAGGAAGAGGGAGAGGGAAGGAAGAGGGAGAGGGAAGGAAGAGGGAGAGAGAATGGAGAGACAAGGGAGAGGTAGAAACAAGGCAGAGGGAGCGACAAGGGATAGGGAGAGAGAAGGAAGAGGGAGAGAGAAAAGGGATAGGGAGAGAGAGAAGGGATATGGAGAGAGAGAAGGGATACGGAGAGAGAGAAGGGATACGGAGAGAGAGAAGGTAGATGTAGAGAGAAGGGAGATGGAGAAAGAAGGAAGATGGAGAAGGAGAGAGAGAGAAGGGAGAGAGAGAGAGAGAGGGAGAGAGAGAGAGTGATGAGGGAGTGACAAGGAAAAGGGAGAGAGAAGGGAGAGAGAAGGGAGAGGGAGAGAGGAGAGAGAGAAGGGAGAGAGAGAGAAGGGAGAGGGAGAGACAGAGAGAAGGAAGAGGGTGAGAGAGAAGGGAAAGGGAGAGAGAGAGAAGGGAGAGAGAGAAGGGAGAGGGGAGAGAGAGAGGTAGAGGGAATGACGAGGGAGTTATAAGGAGAGAGAAGGGAGGGGGAGAGAGAGAGAGAGAAGGGAGTGGAGAGAGAGAGAAGGGAGAGTGAGAGCGAAGGAAAGGGGAGGGGAAAGGAAAAGGGAGAGAATGGAGAGATAAGGAAAAGGGAGAGAGCATGGAGAGGGAGAGAGAAGGGAGAGGGAGAGAGGAGAGAGAGAAGGAGAGTGAGAGAAGGGAGAGGGAGAGACAGAGAGAAGGAAGAGGGTGAGTGAGAAGGGAAAGGGAGAGAGAGAGAGAAGGGAGAGGGAGAGAGAGAGGTAGAGGGAATGACGAGGGAGTTATAAGGGAGAGGGAGAGAGAAGGGAGGGGGAGAGAGAGAGAGAAGGGAGTGGAGAGAGAGAGAGAAGGGAGAGGGAGAGCGAAGGAAAGGGGAGGGGAAAGGAAAAGGGAGAGAATGGAAAGATAAGGAAAAGGGAGAGAGCATGGAAAGGGAGAGAGAAGTAAGAGGGAGAGAGAAGGAAGAGGGAGAGAGAAGGTATAGGGAGAGAGAAGGGAGAGGGAGATAGAAGGGGGTGACAAGGGAGAGAGGAGGGAGAGAGAAGGGAGAGGGAGAGAGAAGGAAAAGGGAGGGAAAAGGAAAATGGAAAGAGAGAATGGAAAGGGAGAGAGAAGGAAGATGGAGAGAGAAGGAAGATGGAGAGAGAAGGAAGATGGAGAGAGAAGGAAGATGGGGAGAGAAGGAAGAGGGAGAGGGAAGGAAGAGGGAGAGAGAATGGAGAGACAAGGGAGAGGTAGAAACAAGGGAGAGGGAGCGACAAGGGATAGGGAGAGAGAAGGAAGAGGGAGAGAGAGAAGGGATAGGGAGAGAGAGAAGGGATAGGGAGAGAGAGAAGGGATAGGGAGAGAGAGAAGGGATAGGGAGAGAGAGAAGGTAGATGTAGAGAGAAGGGAGATGGAGAAAGAAGGAAGATGGAGAAGGGAGAGAGAGAGAAGGGAGAGAGAGAGAGTGATGAGGGAGTGACAAGGAAAAGGGATTGAGAAGGGAGAGGGAGAGAGAAGGTAGAGGGAGAGAGGAGAGAGAGAAGGGAGAGAGAGAAGGGAGAGGGAGAGGGAAGGAAGAGGGAGAGAGAAGGAAGAGGGAGAGAGAAGGAAGAGGGAGAGAGAAGAAGAGGGAGAGAGAATGGAGAGACAAGGAGAGGTAGAAACAAGGGAGAGGGAGCGACAAGGAAGAGGGAGAGAGAGAAGGAAGAGGGAGAGAGAGAAGGAAGAGGGAGAGAGAGAAGGAAGAGGGAGAGAGAGAAGGGATACGGAGAGAGAGAAGGTAGATGTAGAGAGAAGGGAGATGGAGAAGAAGGAAGATGGAGAAGAAGGAAGATGGAGAAGGGAGAGAGAGAGAGAGAGAGAGAGAGAGAGAGAGAGATGAGGGAGTGACAAGGAAAATGGAGAGAGAAGGGAGAGTGAGAGAGAAGGGAGAGGGAGAGAGGAGAGAGAAGGGAGAGAGAGAAGAGAGAGGGAGAGACAGAGAGAAGGAAGAGGGTGAGAGAGAAAGGAATGGTTGAGAGAGAGGAGGGAGAGGGAATGACGAGGGAGTTATAAGGGAGAGGGAGAGAGAAGGGAGGGGGAGAGAGAGAAGGGAGTGGAGAGAGAGAGAAGGGAGAGGGAGAGCGAAGGAAAGGGTAGGGGAAAGGAAAAGGGAGAGATGGAGAGATAAGGAAAAGGGAGATAGCATGGAAAGGGAGAGAGACGGAAGAGGGAGAGAGAAGGAAGAGGGAGAGAGAAGGGATAGGGAGAGAGAAGGGAGAGAAAGGCAGAGGGATAGAGAAGGGAGTGAGAAAAGGGAGAGAGAAAGAAAAGGGAGAGAGAAGGGAAAAGGAGAGAGAAGGAAAAGGGAGAGAGAAGGAAAAGGGAGAGAGAAGGAAAGGGAGAGGGAAGGAAAAGGGAGAGAGAATGGAGAGACAAGGAGAGGGAGAGACAAGGAAAGGGAGAGAGAAGGGATAGGGAGAGAGAAGGGAGAGGGA
>NW_027453977.1:0-7500 GCF_040206685.1 Ascaphus truei
CTGTAAGTGTTGAACAGAGGTTTGTTTGGCTGCATTTAAGAAAGGCTAGAAATGGTCTGCTGTACTTTGTCTAAAAAGTTGTATGCAACTATGGAATGCAGGAGCGAATTACTATATGGTACTATTTTTCTATATTCACATTGTTTCCAAGTCTGTTGTTTTTCACTTGAGGTTTTTCAGCCAATTTCCTCAAAGCTAAAAAGTGTTATCAAAAGACTGTGATCATATATCAGCTAGACATGTGCTAGTCAGTCTTTTTCGGGGACATGGGTACTGTATAAAGCGCCAAGGAATAGTAAGGCTATTGGGGTTTTAACGATGTTTGTGCCCTCTTTAGAGATAAGAATGATCACACGCAGCTGTTTAGGCAGCTGTTATATTGAGTTGATATTTTGTGTCAACAGTTAAGATGTACATTGTATTTACATGTACTGCAACACAGTTGTGTCTGTGGAATCTGAAATTGCATTCTAGTTTAGACAGAATGTCTGAGAAATGGAATGCACTTACAGTATAGAATGGAACATATGTATATTATAATTTTTTTTAAATAAAGAGTGTTTCTAAAAATGAGCCCCTTATTCTCGCGAACATGTAAAAACCCATGGATAGGTAGAAGAAAGGGGTGATCTTTCTCTTCCATTTACTTGTCTTGGAATGTGGGAACTTTTATCATTGAGGAAAAAAAATAATTAAGGTACCATATACCTTGGGTCATTAATCAAAATAGCTTATTTTTATAAAAATGTTTTACCAGGGAATAATGCATTGAGAGTTACCTCTCGTTTTCAGGTATGTCCTGGGCACAGAGTTATAAAAAAATACATTAAAAGAACAGGGTTATACAGTCAATTCACAGACATTTCATAAACAGATAGAGTTGGAAAATTGGGTACAGGGGATAAAGGGCTTGTGAGGTTCAGATTGAAATAGAGCAGCTTTAACATCACCAAACATCAGCGAACGGCAGCAAATGGCTCACACCCTTTGGCTGCCCTTTGTCTGCGCCCAAGGCTGTCCGCCTTTGGGGCAACGCAGATGTACACTGGGGTGGTTGATTTTCAATGCAGCTGTGAACAAAAAGTTCTTTGTGTCCTCTTGGCTCATTAACATTCCAGTGGGTGCGGTTGACGTTCCACAAAGTATAAGAACATGTTAACCTTTAGCACGCTGGTTCTGTGCAGAGAGGAGCAGCTCTTGAGGAGCCCCATCAAGCTGTCAGCCTTTGGGGCAACGCAGATGTACATGTATACATGTGTATATGTATATAACAAGATAACTGAAAATATTTGATTACACTGACACATAGGATCCAGTTGTTGCTACTTTGGCCCCTCTAACAGGGAAAGATTTAAAGAGTTTTCAAAAAGTACTTTCTGATTAATATTATGGTGGTAATAACAGATTCATTGTGTCTGCTGGTACAAATAAATGAATGGTGTGGCCTTATTCCCACATACAATAAATAAAGAGTAAGATGTCAGCATGATGGGGATAATGTGATACAGTGTAGCAAAGTCACGTCACTGTGGTTGTAGGTGAAAAAACAATCTTTATAAAAGTTATTTATTACCGATGCTGAATATTGCATTCACAATTTGATGTTTAATAAGAGGTTGATACTGTACAGTATGAACCCAGATATCAGTGACGTCATCATAAAAAAGAATGCATTTGAAGTTGATTGTGCCTTTTATATTCTTTCATTTTAGAGAACTCTATACATGTTCCATAGGTACCTTATAGTTGGTCTATGCCACTTCATTACAATTTCCGTTTCACCATGAAATCTAATGTCCTACTGTGACAAAGGGACTTCAGATAGTCCTTCCAAACCTCTGGTTTAATGTTTGAACAGCAATCTTGGAGTGTGACATCTGCCAAAGACTTCACCAGTGCTGTGCACAACTACAGTACTCCCAAGGGACAATGGGGGCTATGCACTAAGCTCTGTTAAGTCACTTATAGAGCGCAAAGTGCTCTTCGATCGTGATTTTTTTGCTCAACCCGACGCACTAAGCAACGCAAACAGGCACTTTGCGATCTAAAAATGACTATTTTCTGGAATTTTTTCTAAGTTCAACTTTGCTCGATCGCAGCCCTGTTTGCGTTAAATTCTGCCCTTAAGCGGGATGCACTAAGCAACGCAACCTTAGCGTACGCGAAAGTTGCATTGATCAGAACATGCCAGGTCAGAGTAGACGCAAAGAAATCTGGACTTAGAAAAAATTCTTGCTTTTTATTTTTGCATGCGCAAAACCCATACAGCAGGCCGGCGGGTGTCCCCGGCTGACCCCGCGGGTGTCCGGGGGTCCCCGGCTCACCAAGCGGGGGTCCCTGCGGGAGTGCGGGGGTCCCTGCGGGAGTCCAGGGGTCCCCGCGGGCCTGCGGTACCAATGTTGCACCTCCAAAAATAATAAACAAGAATTATAACTAAATACACCCCCCTAACACATACTATACAGTAATGGCCAAAATTACTATTATCGAAATATGGATAATAATGCATTTGGCCATTTTAAATACATATAACATTCAATAAATACAGTCATAACATATTACACTTACCTTTTACAGGCACCCACGATGAAGGCCATCTTTATCCTCATCTTCATCCTGCCCATGCCCCTACGGTGCTGCAAAACATGCACAACAATTACAATAGCCAATGTAATGTCCCCTAACCCTTTAATCACCATAGCGGTTATTAACCGCTACAGTCATTAAGGGGTTAACCCACCCTCACCCACCACTCGGGAGGCCTACATACCCTCCCACACTACCCCCCACCCCGTGAAGCCCAACCACCCTCACCCACTACCCACAAGGGAGGCCTACCCACATACCCTTGGAGCCAATACCCCCACCCCCAACCCCCAGTACCCACAATAAAACAACACACTGCCCCACAATAAACATCATTCTATTTATTAAATACATAACAAACCTCCTGTGCCCCCCCATAAATATATGATTTATCCTTTTACATACAGGGTTCATACCCCAGCAAACACAAAAAACAAAACTGTGCGCTACTACCTAACTACCTATAAAGTTTAAATATATACAGTGCAGTGACTATACCATCAATTTAGTGATAAAAAATTTATAAAAAATTAAACCACAACTCCCACAGTGAGATAATTAAACATTAAATAATAAGTGCCACATAACCGTGTTGGGGATAATGGCGTCTGCAGCTGTAAACGCAGGGGTGGCTCAGCACCCCACACACACTAAGAGAATGGAAACAAAAGAAAACAGCGCACAACGCCAAATAGTGAAGCAAATTCAACAATATATTATAGAATTAAAAAGGGGGTAATATATCTGCGTACATGAAAAAAGTTGGTAAAAGGCATGTAGTGTGTTTCACACTGTTTACCACTCGGCAGCTGTTAGCTGTAGATTCAGGTGCTTGCTTCCCTCTGCTGCTGCAGCTCAGTTGATTCTGGGGCAGGACGTCAGTCTTTTCACTCCCAAGGGGATTTCCCTTCATGCAGCCAGGTTCAGCAGCTGGTACTGGGGCTCGGTGAAATCGCTCCTGCTTCCTGGCCGATATGAAGCTGCTCCTGTACCTCGGCAGGTGTATCCTCTGCACAGAGGTTAAAACGCAGCTTGCTGGGGTGCCCTCAGCGTGCCACGATGCAGCAGTGGTGGATTCAATAGGGAAGTTTGAACAGTCTTACAAAGTCTCTCACAAGTGTCCAAAACAGCACACAGGATGAAATAAAAACAGGACAGGCCAATACATAGACAAAGGCCAATGTAAGCAGATATAAGGCAATAGAATGTTACATCCAACTAGTTTCGTAGAATTAACTACTTCTTCAGGGAATAATTAGGCCATTACCCAGAGGTCTTAAATACCTCACATAGATACCTTATTGGTCAACCAATTAGGGATAGACCAATCATCTATAATAGGTAATGGTCTGCGTGATAGGGAAGATGTGTAGTTTACTTTTAAAACAACAACTTTATTAACAAAAAAAACAAAACAATACCTATTTAATATAAACTTACATATAGACAAAACCTAGCATAAATAATTAAAAACATGCTGGAATAAAAGAAACACAATATTAGTCGACTTAAAATAGACACCATCATTACTTGCATAAAAAGATGTAACTAGAAAAAAGCGTGGGATAAAGAAAGGAAAACAGAGATACAGAGATAAATGATACATCCCCTAGGTACAGAGGGGTGGTGAGCTAAAGATTCAATAAAGTGCCCAAATATCCACATCCTCAGTTAACCCCTTAGGGGACATAGTATCTAACTTATGTATCCAATATGTCTCTTTAGAAGACAATGTTTTAACTCTGTCCCCTCCTCTTCTATTTACAGGAATCAACTGAATCCCCTTAAAAGTGAGACTTGACGGATCTTTATTATGGTGTATCAGGAAGTGTCTAGATACACTATGTTTTTCAAAACCATTTTTAATATTTCTGACATGTTCCTGAATCCGAACTTTAAGGCTGCGTTTGGTTCTGCCTACATATTGATACCCACATGCACATTCCAATAGGTATACAATACGTGTAGAGGTACATAGAATAAAGTCATCAATATTAAAAACTTCCTTCGTTACTTGTGAATAAAAAGTGTTTTTGTCAGGATGTTGGTATTTACAAATCGTGCAATTACCACAGATATAGTTGCCTTTTGGTTTAGGCCCTAGCCAGTTCTTTTTCGATGTAGTATTGCTCTTACTTATAAAAACATCACTAGGAGCTAACAAGTTTTTGATATTTTTTGCTCTCCTGTAAATAAACCGTGATTTGACGTCAAGATGTGATCCCAAAATGGGATCATTGCACAATATACCCAGGTGTTTGTTAAAAACCTTTTCAATGTCTCTATGAACCGAATTAAAGTCTGTAATGAAAGCCACATTAAGAGTGTCCTTTTTCTATGTACCTCTACACATATTGTATACCTATCGGAATGTGCGTGTGGGTATCAATATGTAGGCAGAACGAAACGCAGCCTTAAAGTTCGGATTCAGGAACATGTCAGAAATATTAAAAATGGTTTTGAAAAACATAGTGTATCTAGACACTTCCTGATACACCATAATAAAGATCCGTCAAGTCTCACTTTTAAGGGGATTCAGTTGATTCCTGTAAATAGAAGAGGAGGGGACAGAGTTAAAACATTGTCTTCTAAAGAGACATATTGGATACATAAGTTAGATACTATGTCCCCTAAGGGGTTAAATGAGGATGTGGATATTTGGGCACTTTATTGAATCTTTAGCTCACCACCCCTCTGTACCTAGGGGATGTATCATTTATCTCTGTATCTCTGTTTTCCTTTCTTTATCCCACATTTTTTTCTAGTTACATCTTTTTATGCAAGTAATGATGGTGTCTATTTTAAGTCGACTAATATTGTGTTTCTTTTATTCCAGCATGTTTTTAATTATTTATGCTAGGTTTTGTCTATATGTAAGTTTATATTAAATAGGTATTGTTTTGTTTTTTTTGTTAATAAAGTTGTTGTTTTAAAAGTAAACTACACATCTTCCCTATCACGCAGACCATTACCTATTATAGATGATTGGTCTATCCCTAATTGGTTGACCAATAAGGTATCTATGTGAGGTATTTAAGACCTCTGGGTAATGGCCTAATTATTCCCTGAAGAAGTAGTTAATTCTACGAAACTAGTTGGATGTAACATTCTATTGCCTTATATCTGCTTACATTGGCCTTTGTCTATGTATTGGCCTGTCCTGTTTTTATTTCATCCTGTGTGCTGTTTTGGACACTTGTGAGAGACTTTGTAAGACTGTTCAAACTTCCCTATTGAATCCACCACTGCTGCATCGTGGCACGCTGAGGGCACCCCAGCAAGCTGCGTTTTAACCTCTGTGCAGAGGAAACACCTGCCGAGGTACAGGAGCAGCTTCATATCGGCCAGGAAGCAGGAGCGATTTCACCGAGCCCCAGTACCAGCTGCTGAACCTGGCTGCATGAAGGGAAATCCCCTTGGGAGTGAAAAGACTGACGTCCTGCCCCAGAATCAACTGAGCTGCAGCAGCAGAGGGAAGCAAGCACCTGAATCTACAGCTAACAGCTGCCGAGTGGTAAACAGTGTGATACACACTACATGCCTTTTACCAGCTTTTTTCATGTACGCAGATATATTACCCCCTTTTTAATTCTATAATATATTGTTGAATTTGCTTCACTATTTGGCGTTGTGCGCTGTTTTCTTTTGTTTCTTTTGTTTCCATTCATACCCCAGCCCCACGCGAGGAATCTCTTTTACCTAGTGCCCCTCCCTTGTTCCCCCCGCGCCAATTTGTCGTGACAGCCTCTATCGCTACACATTTTAAACCTTTGGGGTTTTTGTCATGCACTTGGAGGAAATGGCTCGATACGCTATGTGTATCCAGAAGACGGAAGAAGATCCCAGAAGACCCCAAAGAAGGAAGAAGACACAGACGTGGATTTGTTATGGTTTTTTATTTTATGGCTTACCTGTAGATTGGTTCTTGTGCTTCCGGATCGCTTGGATTTAGTTGAGTGGACATCTAATGGTGAGTAAACAAAAGAAAAGTATATTATTTTTACTTTTACAGGTTTTTTTGATTTTTGATTAATGTCTTTTATTTTTTCAGTCCCATTTAATGCCCGTTAATGTATCTATGTATATACGTACATTCACGGACACTGAATGGGTGTATTGTGTGTGAATTTTGTATGTAAATGCTTTGTATTTTATGCTGTATTATTGCCCCTGTATGTTATGTTTATCTATCTGTATGGATAGACATACAGGGATAATAATTGATTATTTGGCTCATGTTTAGGTTCTTTTCATGTATGGATAATGTATTTAGCATCTTTATTTTGTCATTGTTGTGAATAATGTAATTTTTATTTAGGTAATGGCTTCTTTATGGTAGTTAGATTATAATGATGGTGGTTACTTTAAATTAGAATTGTTTTGGCAATGATTTGGCTTTAGCAATTGAATAGGGAATTGTATAATTGATTTGTATTGTATTTTAATTGTTTGAGGAAATGGATTAATTGATTGATGCTAATTGTATTGATGTTGGTTAGTTTCTAATTGATTTTCATGATGGCATTGCTGGTTAGGGGACATTGTTCATAGTGTATTTTATTGTTACATATATTTTGCATAGTGTTACATGATGCACAGATTAATTGCATCATGTACACACTATGCAATTGTGTGACATTTCATAGACATTTGTGGAGCTGCTGATTTGTTGGCTTATATTTACAATAGTGCAATATTGTTATGTAACAGATATAGGTGTCTTCTCAAGGTCTATGGATAATATACTCACAAAAGTGAGGATAGATCAATGTTCGTAACGGTATCTTTAAGTTGTGCCTCTTCAGTTATGAGGAATCAACTTCAGCAGTGATGTGTAGATAAATCCCTTAAGTGGTTAAACACATGCATAACAATGCCTACTGTCATCTCTCCTGCTGGCAATAAGCCCACGTC
>NW_027453977.1:12500-114745 GCF_040206685.1 Ascaphus truei
CCCCTGTGTGTTAGTGCATAGCCCCCTGATAAACACTTCCAAACAATTTAGAATGAGACTATTGTAATTTAGTTAACATTTTGCTAAAAGCTCTGATAAAATGCAAATAATGTGTCTTATATTTGGAAGAAAAGAAAATATAAGGTTTATATGTTTAAGGAACTTGCAGTAGAGGGTAAGAGCGTAATGCAGACTATGTATTATATTGTTTAACAATTTCAGTTGTAGAGAGGCACAGAATAATAGTCTTTTAAAATGTATGTTAGAGTAACTGCCTCTCTCAAAGCACAGTGTGTTCGGAGCATAGAAAAGTGGGTGTCACAACAAACTTTCCATTTCAATAAATACTACAATGGCCAGGAAATCCCTAAGACTGATCGGCTCAGAAAGTGTTAACTAAAATTCCAAAGTTACAGTCCTGCATATCCCACTGTATGTCTCTGTGCTCCAAAGCCTACAAAAAAATCTATGGCTTATTTCCTTCCCTAGAGGAGACAACTGAAATGCATGAGAACGCTCAAATGAAGTATCTGAGATGCCCCAGTACAGAATAGGTTAAATAATGCTGTCATTGTGAAGAGGCTGAAGCCAGTGATGTTCAGTAGTTCCTCTCCCTTTAAACATGATTTGAGGACACTCCCTTAAAAAGAATAGCACCTCTAAAATTATCACTTGCAGCCACATACAGATTCCATACATTATCAGGGCAAGACAGACCCAAGCAATGTGCAGGAGCCCGGCACAGAGGCACTATGAGACAGACCCAGGCAATGTGCAGGAGCCCGGCACAGAGGCACTACGAGACAGACCCAAGCAATGTGCAGGAGCCCGACACAGAGGCACTATGAGACAGACCCAGGCAATGTGCAGGAGCCCGGTACAGAGGCACTATGAGACAGACCCAAGCAATGTGCAGGAGCCCGACACAGAGGCACTATGAGACAGACCCAGGCAATGTGCAGGAGCCCGGCACAGAGGCACTATGAGACAGACCCAAGCAATGTGCAGGAGCCCGGCACAGAGGCACTATGAGACAGACCCAAGCAATGTGCAGGAGCCCGGCACAGAGGCACTACGAGACAGACCCAAGCAATGTGCAGGAGCCCGGCACAGAGGCACTGCGAGACAGACCCAAGCAATGTGCAGAAGCTCGACACAGAGGCACTATGAGACAGACCCAAGCAATGTGCAGGAGCCCGACACAGAGGCACTATGAGACAGACCCAAGCAATGTGCAGGAGCCCGACACAGAGGCACTACGAGACAGACCCAAGCAATGTGCAGGAGCCCGACACAGAGGCACTATGAGACAGACCCAAGCAATGTGCAGGAGCCCGGCACAGAGGCACTACGAGACAGACCCAAGCAATGTGCAGGAGCCCGACACAGAGGCACTATGAGACAGACCCAAGCAATGTGCAGGAGCCCGACACAGAGGCACTACGAGACAGACTCAAGCAATGTGCAGGAGCCCGGCACAGAGGCACTATGAGACAGACCCAAGCAATGTGCAGGAGCCCGACACAGAGGCACTACGAGACAGACCCAAGCAATGTGCAGGAGCCCGGCACAGAGGCACTATGAGAAAGACCAAAGCAATGTGCAGGAGCCCGACAAGGAGGCACTATGAGACAGACCCAAGCAATGTGCAGGAGCCCGGCACAGAGGCACTATGAGACAGACCCAAGCAATGTGCAGGAGCCCGACACAGAGGCACTATGAGACAGACCCAAGCAATGTGCAGGAGCCCAGCACAGAGGAACAACAAGACAGACCCAAGCAATGTGCAGGAGCCCGGCACAGAGGCACTATGAGACAGACCCAAGCAATGTGCAGGAGCCCGGCACAGAGGCACTATGAGACAGACCCAGGCAATGTGCAGGAGCACGACACAGAGGCACTATGAGACAGAACCAAGCAATGTGCAGGAGCCTGGTACAGATTCACTACGAGACAGACCCAAGCAATGTGCAAGAGCCTGGCACAGAGGCACTACAAGACAGACCCCGGCAATGTGCAGGAGCCCGACACAGAGGCACTACGAGACAGACCCAAGCAATGTGCAGTAGCCTGGCACAGAGGCACTGCGAGACAGACCCAAGCAATGTGCAGGAGCCCGACACAGAGGCACTACGAGACAGACCCAAGCAATGTGCAGGAGCCCGGCACAGAGGCACTACGAGACAGACCCAAGCAATGTGCAGGAGCCTGGCACAGAGGCACTATAAGACAGACCCAGGCAATGTGCAGGAGCCCGGCACAGAGGCACTATGAGACAGACCCAAGCAATGTGCAGGAGCCCGGCACAGAGGCACTACGAGACAGACCCAAGCAATGTGCAGGAGCCTGGCACAGAGGCACTACGAGACAGACCCAAGCAATGTGCAGGAGCCTGGCACAGAGGCACTACAAGAAAGACCCAGGCAATGTGCAGGAGCCCGACACAGAGGCACTACAAGACAGACCCAAGCAATGTGCAGGAGCCCGGCACAGAGGCACTATGAGACAGACCCAGGCAATGTGCAGGAGCCCGACACAGAGGCACTACAAGACAGACCCAAGCAATGTGCAGGAGCCCGACACAGAGGCACTATGAGACAGACCCAAGCAATGTGCAGGAGCCCGACACAGAGGCACTACGAGACAGACCCAAGCAATGTGCAGGAGCCCGGCACAGAGGCACTATGAGACAGACCCAAGCAATGTTCAGGAGCCCGGCACAGAGGCACTATGAGACAGACCCAAGCAATGTGCAGGAGCCCGGCACAGAGGCACTACGAGACAGACCCAGGCAATGTGCAGGAGCCCGACACAGAGGCACTATGAGACAGACCCATGCAATGTGCAGGAGCTCAGCACAGAGGCACTACGAGACAGACCCAAGCAATGTGCAGGAGCCTGACACAGAGGCACTATGAGACAGACCCAAGCAATGTGCAGGAGCCCGGCACAGAGGCACTATGAGACAGACCCAAGCAATGTGCAGGAGCCCGACACGGAGGCACTACGA
Organism: Ascaphus truei; assembly: GCF_040206685.1. NCBI lineage: Eukaryota > Metazoa > Chordata > Amphibia > Anura > Ascaphidae > Ascaphus > Ascaphus truei. The sequence goes on from NW_027453977.1 coordinate 15,511, forward strand.
GACAGACCCAAGCATTGTGCAGGAGCCTGGCACAGAGGCACAACGCTATCAGGGCAGACTCAAGCAATGTGCAGGAGCCCGGCACAGAGGCACTACAAGAGAGACCCAGGCAATGTGCAGGAGTCAGGCACAGAGGCACTACGAGACAGACCCAGGCAATGTGCAGGAGCCCGGCACAGAGGCACTATGAGACAGACCCAAGCAATGTGCAGGAGCCCGGCACAGAGGCACAAGGAGACAGACCCAGGCAATGTGCAGGAGCCCGACACAGAGGCACTACGAGACAGATCCAAGCAATGTGCAGGAGCCCGGCACAGAGGCACTATGAGACAGACCCAAGCAATGTGCAGGAGCCCAGCACAGAGGCACTATGAGACAGATCCAAGCAATGTGCAGGAGCCCGGCACAGAGGCACTAGGAGACAGACCCAAGCAATGTGCAGGAGCCCGGCACAGAGGCACTATGAGACAGACCCAAGCAATGTGCAGGAGCCCGACACAGAGGCACTATGAGACAGACCCAAGCAATGTGCAGGAGCCCGACATGGAGGCACTATGAGACAGACCCAAGCAATGTGCAGGAGCCCGGCACAGAGGCACTATGAGACAGACCCAGGCAATGTGCAGGAGCCCGACACAGAGGCACTATGAGAGAGACCCAAGCAATGTGCAGGAGCCCGGCACAGAGGCACTATGAGACAGACCCAAGCAATGTTCAGGAGCCCGGCACACAGGCACAACGCTATCAGGGCAGACCCAAGCAATGTGCAGGAGCCCGGCACAGAGGCACTACAAGACAGATCCAGGCAATGTGCAGGAGTCAGGCACAGAGGCACTACGAGACAGACCCAAGCAATGTGCAGGAGTCAGGCACAGAGGCACTACGAGACAGACCCAAGCAATGTGCAGGAGCCTGGCACAGATTCACTACGAGACAGACCCAAGCAATGTGCAGGAGTCAGGCACAGAGGCACTATGAGACAGACCCAGGCAATGTGCAGGAGCCCGGCACAGAGGGGGAAGTTCAGAGAATAACAGAAGCTGTATTACCTCAACCAAGCCAAGCACTCCCTGTCACTGGTCCCCTCACTTGTGCACCACAAATGACACCATGAAAGGTCATGAGAGCTCATACTAATTGCAGAGAATACAATACATTTAGAAACATACTAATATTGCATTTACACATTCACAGGTATATTCACTGTGGTCTCTGAATTATTCATTTTTTTGTTAATGGACATTTATTTGAAAAATGTATAAGGAAATTCATAATTTATTATATAAATCTTGTGTGTAATCTATCTATTTATTCTATATATATATATATATATATATATATATATACACCCAAGAGTCCCAAGACTCCCACAACCCCACCCAATGGTGAGACAGCGCTGCCCACTAGATGAGGTGTATTGTTGGTGCACTTGGTGACTGATACCTGCCCGGGGCTCTTGCACCCGGGTACAGCACAATAGCAGGCAAGAGGATCCGTCTGCGTCCAGCGCCGAAGCCTCAGCGATGGTGACCTCTTCCAAATAGGAGGATCTCCCTCTGAGTGATCTCACCGTACAGATAGCCTCTTATCTTCAGTTAGGTAGGTCTGATCCCAGACCACACTTGTCAGGGGTGCGCAGCACTGCAGCTATGTCCCTGAACTTAACACACTACTAAGGGGCAGGGTCCCTAACTGAAGGGGCCTTCCCTACAGCAGCCACAATCTGGTGTTGAGCAGGGGCCTAGCTGGGGCCTAGGGGGTCTTTGGCCTAGTGCAGGGGCTACTTGCCTCCCTGCACCTACACCCTCCCCTGTCTGTGTCCCAGCTCCTACTGACTCGCATGGTGTGAGTGAGTCATATCCATATCCTTTGAACAGGAGAATCTGTAACCCCTATTGGCTGTCTGATGGCATGTGATAGGGGTGAAAGGGCAGTCCCCAGAGGCTTCTGGGTAATGTAGTCCCTTGTGGACCTCTTTAATATTGGGGCCGTGTGCGCAATCGCAACTGCGCATGCGCAACTCTATAATGGCCGCTGTCGCTCTCCTGGCCCTCAATGGCTCAAGCTCTACCTGTAATGGCTGCCACTGCTGCATCTGCGTATGCATGACGCCTTGTACATGCGCAAATCTGCGCGCCAACCCTAACATGGCCGCCGGACACCTTCTGCGCATGCGTGAGCATCCGCGCATGCGCAAGCACCTTGAACATGGCGGCACCCTGTAGCGGATGCCGCTGCGAGCCCCCGGCGATGCGCTCGCCCCCACAGCTGCCCCCACCGGGATGATTCCATATTCCTCTGTCTCCCCCTTTAGTTTATGGGATTCATTTCTCCCTTGTTCAGTTGCCTGATATTTCCCCTGTTCCAGCAGCTTGCTGCATGTAAGAACAACATTTCGTTACACTTGTTGTTTACTTAGACCATTCAGTGAGTTGCTATAGCAATCTCAGCCTTTCCCTCAGGTTGGGTTAGTCTGCCTTCTCCCCCTCTGGTTTGCTGTCAGATGGTCTGTCCCCAGGCTATCTTGTTACCCAGAATACACTCACACTTCCTCTTTCCACCATCATCACTGCCTGAGTGAGTACCTTCTGTAACTGCTCTAGTGGCAGGATTATCCTTTTCACCTGCTTCTAACTACAAATCACTACAACACACCATCCACAAGTGCCTGTATTTACTGCTGCTTTTCCAATAAAGTGAAGGAAATATTAGAGGACTTGGAGTGATTTGGAAAGGGGGCTGAGTTGAACCTATCTGGGCAAATCATCCTATACATGACCCTGGCCTCCAGAATAGTGAAAAGGAAGACCGTGTGCCTTACAGACACTTACAGGAGCTGCTACTCTAGACTTTATGATAACACAGAGCAGTCTCTGCAGACTGACAAGCAGCAAGCAGCTTACACTGCACACGCAGCTTTGCAGACAGAAAGTCCATAACACACAGAGCCTTGATTGCCTTCTCTGTCTTTTTGAGTCCACCCTCTGCACAGTTTCTCAGTGAGGAGCTACCTTCTCACCTACCCCCTGCGCACGTCTCCCGGCTAGCGCCACCAAGGGCCACACCACCGGACACCCGCCAGGACACGGGTCAGAGCCACCGGACACCTGTGAGTACAGCTACCCCAACGCTGAATGCTGCAGGACACCGCTCGGCATCATCTGAGACAGTCGCCCATCGCTGACACAGGTAAAAGACCGCACGCCACACGCACTGGCTAAAGGCCTACACACACCTACAGCATGGCAGAACTCAGAGCCTCACCAGATATCATGCAGGAGAGTGATCACTCAGACACAGAGACCGCTGCGCAACTGCAACAGGCGCAGGCAGACGCAAGGCCCAAACGGACAGTCACACTGACACAAATGGCCCGCGAAAAATACGAGACTGACATTGAAGCGCACCGCGCTAAATTAGAGTTGGCCTGGAACACAACCACACTTGGGATACGCAATGTCGCCGTCGCTGGCAATTCTGTACAACAGCTCGAGCAGGCAATAACTCAATTAAAGATAGACCACTTATGCTACCAGGGCTGTCAGAGGCATACATCACTTACTTGGCCAGGGCTAATACCGGCGAAAGCCTACAAGAAAGGGACTTACAGCACAATATTGACTTGACACGTGACAGCCGCGTGCGAACCGCCATCGCAGACGCCCAAAGCGAAAGAAAAGAGCTCCTCCTGGAGACCGCATCGCAGCGCTCAAGCACATCCAGGTCAGCAAGATCAGCGCAATCTAACGCGTCCAGCGTAAGCACAAAAGCTACCAAGGCGCGAGCCGCCGCAGAGGCCGCACGTGCCAGGGCCGAATATGGTCGGAGAGAGGCAGCCGTAAGGGCAGAAAGAGCACGCATAGAAGAGGAGGAGCAGAATGCCGGCGCTGCCAATGCCGCCACCGCTGCCGCCGCCAATGCCACCGCTGCGCGTAGAAAGGCCGAATTAGACGCGGATCTAGAATCTCTAAGCAAAGAAGAGGACGCCGCTGCCGCCATAGCCCAAGCCGAAGTCTTAGAAGCAGCTGCGAGACAGGACAGCGGGGAGCAACCGTACAGACGGATAGCCTCAGAGGATCCAATCCAACGCACTGAAGACTACGTAAGGAGCCTCTTCAGTGTAAACACCAGCACGCCATCTCAACACGGAGGGAGTGACTCCACAGACACCGAAGACTTGCTAGGTCCACGAGGAGAAGACGCTGCTCCGTCAATGGTACATGCTGCCTGGGATAGCCACAGCCGCAACAGTAATCCACATGCCAGCGCGCACACGGATGCACCAAAACGAGCTCGCAATCCAGGTACACCCACACGGGAGAACACAGCCCCTCACACTAACCAGCAGCCATCACGCGTGCACACCAAGGAAGAGGCAACCGCACGGACCCTCCCAGCAACTACCTCGGAACGTGACCAACACGCCGATGCCTCAGGCCTGACAGACATAGCCAAGTACATGATCCGGCGTGACCTGGTGCAAACAGGACTCATCAACTTTGACTACCGTCCTGAGAACTACCGGACGTGGAAGTTCACGTTCAAGGACGCAATCAACAGCTTGGGCTTCTCAGCAAGGGAAGAGCTCAACCTGCTATCCAAATGGCTGGGAAACGAATCCAGGGAGCACGCGAGGAGGCTTCGGACGGCAAACGCGAACCACCCCCAAGTAGGCCTTGACCTAGTGTGGGAAAGGCTAGAAGAGTGCTACAGTAGCCCCGAAGCAGTCGAGGATTCGCTCTTCAAAAGAATCGACAGCTTTCCCAAGATCACAACTAGAGACTACTCGAAGCTACGAGAGCTCGGAGACCTGCTGCAAGAGCTGGAGGTTGCAAGAAAAGACCATTCCTTAACAGGTCTCAACGTCCTAGACTCAGCTCGTGGAGTGAGACCCATCCTGGAGAAGCTACCCTTCAACCTCCAAGAAAGGTGGATTTCACAAAGCTCCAAATACAAAAGGGAAAAGCAAGTCGCCTAACCCCCATTCTCAGTTTTCTTAAGCTTCATTCGTGAAGCAGCAAGGACGAGAAACGACCCCAGCTTCATCCTAGGTGCGCAGACCACATCCAGTGCCAGCCACCCAAGGAACGAAAGGTCTGCAGTGAGATACAAGGACGCCAGAATGCCCATCTCGGTCCACAGGACGGACGTGCCCCCTACGACCCACGCGAGTCCCGGCCAGGCGGCCATCATGGACAAGAAACCAAGGGAACTTAACAAAGAATGCCCTATACACAAAAGGCCGCATCCGCTTAACAAGTGTATCGGATTCAGAATGAAGCCCATAGAGGAGCGAAAGAACTTACTCAGGGAATGGGGAGCTTGTTTCAAATGTTGTGCTTCCACAACTCATTTATTCAAGGACTGCAAAGAAGCTATGAAATGCACAGAGTTCAATAGCAACAGGCACATAGCCGCTTTACACCCAGAGGCTATGAAGCCCAAATCAAGCAAAGCCCCTAACCCTTCGACAAAGCAGGGCGGGGAGGAAGAAGAGGGAGATACACCCCCCACGACGTCGGTACCGTCCAAAAGCACAGAGGTATGTGGAGAAAGAAGCAACGGTAGATCTTGCTCTAAAATATGTCTCGTAGCAGTGCATCCAGAGGGACAACCCCAAAGAGCTAAAAGGATGTATGCTATCATCGACGACCAGAGCAACCGATCGCTGGTCAGGTCAGAATTCTTCGACATGTTCAACATACAAGACAGTGCTTCTCCTTACACTCTCAGAACGTGCGCAGGGCGAATGGAGACTACAGGGAGAAGAGTGAATGGCTACACCATATGCTCAATAGACGGCAAAGTGAAAATGCCCCTTCCCACAATCGAGTGCAATCACATGGCAGAAGATAGGAGCGAAATCCCCACACCAGACGTGGTGCGACACCATTCCCATCTAAAAGCTATTGCCGATCGTATCCCACCACTAGACGAAGGCGCCCAGATCATGCTACTACTTGGCAGGGACATCATGAGAGCACACAAGATCCAAGAACAGCGAAACGGGGACCACAACGGCCCAAGTGCTCAAAGGCTCGATCTAGGATGCGTGGTAGTGGGAGAAGTATGCATAGACAGGATACGAGGACCCGACAACGTAGACGCCCTACAAACAAACTTGTTGGAGAATGGTCGTGCATCCCACTTCAAACCCTGTCCGAACCACTTCCAGGTCCACGAGAAGCTTGAGACCAAAAGGAACTATGGAGACGCGCTTGTGACCGAAAAATACTCCGATGACCTAGGGCGTACAGCTTTCCACACAACAAAGGACGACGACAAACAGGCGCCATCAATGGAAGATAAAGAATTCTTGAGGTTAATGGATAAGGAGCTCTTGAAGGACGAATTAGGCAGATGGGACACCCCACTACCCCCAGAAAAACGGAAAGAGTGGGAGACGTGGAAGTATTCCTTGAAGGCCCTTGAGCAACTTCAGATCCCACGCCCCTACTCACCTATATCTCTCACCGCTGCACACAGCAAAGAGTTTTGCTTATTCTCAGATGCCTCCACAAAGGCCAAAGCAGCGGTTGCCTACCTAAAAACCACGGACGTGGGCGGAAGTTACCATATCAGGTTCATCCTTGGCAACGCTAAGCTGGCGCTACAACCCGACCATACTATACCCAGACTCGAGCTATGTGGTGCAGTGTTAGCGGTAGAACTGGCGGAGCTCATCGAGAACGAGATGGACTGCAAACCAGATGCCGTCAGATTCTACACAGATAGCAAGGTGGTACTGGGCTACATATACAACAAGAAAAGGAGATTCTACGTATACGTGGCCAACCGTGTAGAAAGAATCAGGAAGTCAACCCAACCAGAACAATGGCACCACGTGCCCACAGATAAAAATCCTGCAGATCATGCCACCAGATCAGTACCCGCATCACAACTGCAGAACACGTCGTGGCTCACAGGACCAACGTTTCTTGCGCAGCCCGCGGAAACGCCACCAACCCTAGTTGGTGACTTTGAACTCGTGGATCCCGAGAAGGATACGGAGATAAGGCCCCCACAAGTATCCGTGTTACTTACCAATGTATTGCACAGAAACGCATTCGGATCACATCGATTCCATCGCTTCTCAAGGTGGACAGCCCTTCTGCGAGCAGTAGCCCATCTCAGGCATATAGCCTTCTCCTTCCGCCAGACACCAGATGGTAAAACTACCGGCTGCCACTGCTGGCACATCTGCAAAGAGTTGCGCACCGCGGAGGAAGTCACAAGGGCTAAGGAAACTGTTCTCCGTCATGTTCAGAGAGAAACGTATGCGGAAGAAATCAATTGCGTTCGTGGAGGAGAGTGTCCCCAAAAACAGCCCACTTTGGAAGTTGAATCCCTTCATCGACGATGACGGCCTCATGAGAGTAGGAGGCCGCCTCAACAAGTCCCAACTGAGCAGGGAGGAAAGCAATCCTCTTATCATCACATCGCTACTTTGTTGGTGCGCTACTACCACGAACAAGTCATGCATCAGGGACGACACTTCACAGAAGGCGCTATTAGGGCGGCGGGCATTTGAGTCGTTGGCATGAAAAGGTGCGTGGCCAGTAATCTCCACAAATGTGTTAGGTGCCGAATGCTGCGAGGCAAAAGCCAAGACCAAAGGATGGCAGATTTACCTATCGACAGACTTAATACAGAACCCCCCTTTACCTGTGTAGGACTCGATGTATTTGGGCCCTGGATGGTCATCTCACGTAGAACGAGAGGTGGACTAGCAAACAGTAAACGATGGGCGGTACTCTTCACCTGCATGAGTACGCGAGCTATACACATCGAGATCATAAAATCTATGGATGCTTCAAGCTTCATAAATGCCCTCAGAAGATTCTTTGCAGTCAGAGGACCAGTTAAACAAATACGCTCCGATTGCGGCACCAATTTTGACAGCGCATGTAAGGGATTACAAATAAACACTAAAGACAAACAGGTGACGAGAAACGAATGGCCCATGGGACTTATTATCAAAGCCATCCCAAACGAAGATGAAAGGGTCCGCAATGTAGAAGTTCGGGTGACCCAAAATGGGATTGTTAAAACCTTTTTAAGACCCATCACAGAGATTATCCTCCTAATGCCTAAATCGGACTATAACAAGGAAGAACTGACTATCAGTTCTGTGGACTCTGAGAGACATTGTGGTGCATCAAGCTAACCTAGAGCTCTGCATCCGCCTACCTACCTTACCGAGATGGCAAAGGACTTCAATCTGGTGGTACCGGCCGGTATCCCATCATTATGTGAACATGAACTTTGCGTTGTTATGTTATGTTATATTGCACATATGTTCCACATATATCTAGAATATAGTGGTATCTCCAGATACCAGATGGGGAGTGTCCTGGAACTAGATTCCATATTCCTCTGTCTCCCCCTTTAGTTTATGGGATTAATTTCTCCCTTGTTCAGTTGCCTGATATTTCCCCTCTTCCAGCAGCTTGCTGCATGTAAAGATCAACATTTTGTTACACTTGTTGTTTACTTAGACCTTTCAGTGAGTTGCTATAGCAATCTCAGCCTTTCCCTCAGGTTGGGTTAGTCTGCCTTCTCCCCCTCTGGTTTGCTGTCAGATGGTTTATCCCCAGGCTATCTTGTTACCCAGAATACACTCACACTTCCTCTTTCCACCATCATCACTGGCTGAGTGAGTACCTTCTGTAACTGCTCTAGTGGCAGGATTATCCTTTTCACCTGCTTCTAACTACAAATCACTACAACACACCATCCACAAGTGTCTGTATTTACTGCTGCTTTTCCAATAAAGTGAAGGAAATATTAGAGGACTTGGAGTGATTTGGAAAGGGGGCTGAGTTGAACCTATCTGGGCTAATCATCCTATACATGACCCTGGCCTCCAGAATACCGGAGGATCGGGGAGTCAGAGGGGACCTGTCTACATTCTCCCCCTGGTGGAAATACGAACCTCCCCGCTTGGAGGATAGCGTCACACTGCATAAGTGTATACAATTATACAATAAAAATGCTGGGCAGAATGTGTACAACTTATCACAGGTACTTTAACATCAACGGTACACAACATAATCACATTGATATCCGTGGCCAGCTGAGTGTTAGCTGGTTGCTGAGACCCATATATATATATATATATATATATGGTTGACAAAAAATCTACTCGCCACACAAAAAAATCTACTCGCCACCTAGTACCAAACGTGTGCTGCTTGGGCCAATATTTACTCGCCCGGGTGTTAAATCCACTCGCCCGGGGCGAGCAAATGTATAGGTTTGTCGAAGACTGTATATATATATATATATATATATATATATATATATATCATGGCAGACAGCTTTCCCGGGGCCCAGGACAAGTGTTTCCACTGCCCCACCCGCTCCCCACACCCCTGCCCTACCCAAGTGCCTGTGACCTTGCGACCCTCCTCCCTCTCCTACGCTCCCACCTCTCTCTCTTCCACCCCCTCCCCTCTCTCTTGCTCCCACACCTCTCTCTCCCACCCCCCACATCTCTCTCTCCCACCCCCCCACCTCTCTCTCTCCCACCCTCCCACCTATTTCTCTCTCCCACCCCCCACCTCTCTATCTCCCACCCATCCCTCTCTCTCCCACCCACCCCTCTCTCTCCCACTCACCCAGGATTACCTGCACAAACGGAGAATGAATAACATCCAAAGATATCTCCTCCTTACGACCATCCTTCGTGGAGAGAGTAAGAGTTGGTGTCTCCAAGGAGATAAAGGCTGGCTGGAGGGGACGTCCATCAATTGCCTCGAGACCGATGGGTACAGACTTCTTTACCAAAGGAATTTTATGTTTGGTTACGAATTCCTGATCCACAAAATTTCCCCCAGACCCGGAGTCAATGAATGCGGAAGCAGATACATGGAAGTCAGGACCTTCAAGAACAATTGTAAGTAGTATTCTTTTCAGCAGATTTTTCTTTGGAAAGGGGAGAGAAGAAATGGTACGCAATGGGATCCCCTCATACCTCATTGGGCGTTTCCCAGTCGTGTCAGGCAACAATGGGCCAAATGCCCAGGCAGACCACAGTAGAGACACAGTCCATCATTTCTCCAGCATTGTTTCTCTTCGAAGAAAAATTGATGACTTCCTAACTGCATGGGTTCCAGAGGCTCAGGAACTGGAATAATGGTAGAAGAAAAACCAGGGATAGGAGACATGGGGGGAGAAGAGCGTGTACGATGGCGTTCATTCCGTCTGTGGAGGACTGGCGACCTGGTTGCGCATTACTTGCGCACCGCGCATGCCCCTCTGCAGAGCGTGCCCGAATCTTGGAGGCAGTACCGAGCGCGCACGTCACTGGGGTCAGGGAGCAGGGTCCGGTGCGAGCGTCACTTCCGCGCCAGGCTTGCCTGTCACAGGAGTGGGGGTGGAGACTGGGAAGGAGGATAGAGGGGAGGCTGGGTGAACGAGCGTGCCGCACGCCTGTGCAGAGTCGGGGCTTGGAGACGGAGCCCGCTGGGGGACAGACTGACCGCGTAGACCGTGCGCACGCGTAACTGGACCATGAGATCGCGCATCCTGGGCGTCTGTCGTGGCATGGGTTCTCAGGTGAGGAGAAGGTCTCCAGCCGCCAGAATGGTGAATTCTCACACAGTGACAGTCCTGTTAGAGTATCCGTATTGGTAAGCAGGCAGAGGTCAGGGCTGGCGGCAGTGGTGCAAAGTCCAGTAAACAGGCAAAAGGTCAGGGCAGGCAGAAAGCAGCGAGGTCAGGGTCACGGTCCAGGGTCAGCCACAGGGGAATCCAAACAGACAAAAGGGTAAAGCGTGACAGCGTAGACAACAGGAACTGCAAACGTTAGAACCTTGCTCGCCGACTCCCACCAGGAAGTTCAGCCTTATATAACAGGCTGCCAGTAACCAAAATGGCCAAATTGAGCAGAAAGGGCAGGCAACCTGGAAAACCTGAACCGCAGCAAAACCCGGCAAAGATTGAGCAGAATCCTTACAGGATCCTTGACTTGAAAATGGTTATGATCATCTGATGGATCCTCCGGTGTGCAGTCCGCCAAGGTACTGGAACGGTAGGCAAAAGCATGAGGATGCGGTCCACCACCAATGGAAATAAGTAGAAAGTGGGTGATTTCCATAAAAAAAGAATGGTTTATTCGGTCATGAAGAATAAAAGAGGCCCAGCAAACCAGGTGGATCTTCTCACATTGTCGCTTCAGGAACTAAAAGTCCATGCGGATGCAAAGGAAAATTAGTTCATCAAGGTCCTTAGCACTCTCCCGGCTTACCAATTCATCCTTGAGCTGTTCACTGAGCCGCTGCCAGAAGGCAGCCAGCAAAGCCTCATTGCTCTATCCTGTCTATGCTGCGAAGGGTGAAAAATTCTATTGCATACTGGCCCACCATTCAGATCCCTTAGCGAATATGCAGCAACAACGCTGAAGCAGACTTTTTTGAAGGCCTAAATGAAGATCAGGGAGACCTTCACCAGGGGGGAGTCTTTCTCCCAGATAGGGGTGACCCATGCCAAGGCCTCACCCACCAGGAGAGATACTGTATAATGTACGCCTCTCTGGCACGATGAGTGGTGAACATCGATGACTGTAGGTCAAATTGTATGGCACACTGGTTCAGAAAGCCCCGGCATGCAGCTGGATTACCTGCATAGTGCTGAGAAAGCCAGAATGTGTGGCTCGAGGGGTGCGAGAGGCGGAGGTGTAGAAACCATAGGCGTAGCTACCAGATGCGGTAATAAGGCAGGGATCCCCTCAAGAGAATCAAAGTGAGTTGAGATGTCTTGCAAGGACGTGGCGCTAAAGACCAATTGCTGGTTCAGAAGACAGACATTTTCCGTGGTTTCCCAGTATGTGGCATTGAGAAGAAACGGCCTTCCCTACCTCAGCTGTGTTCATGGCCCAAGCAAAATGTGACGGTGCTCATCTCTAACAAGGTAGGATATGGGAACTAATCCCCGGCCTAGGGGATCGAGGAAAATATCTGGGTCACAAGCCAAGGTCAGGGCAATTTGCATCAGCATAGTCGGGGTCACGGTTCCAATATAAGGGCAGGGTGCAGCAGTGTAGTTTGAGTCACAGTGCCAAGGTCAAGACAGGAGAGAGGCAAAAGAGGTCCAAGTACAGGCAGAGGTTCAGCAAAGGCAAAGCATATCAGGATTTCAGAAGGGGTCCAGGAGCACAAGTGGTAAGATTCCTTGCTTAGGTACTGGTTGAATAGAAATAGCTTCCATGTAAAGGCCAGACACAGGTGCAGTTGATTACCTCCACCCAGGTTGAGAGCAAAAGGACGCCACTTCGGCCATCAAGGGTGAGAGCGAAATTACCTCAGATGTCAGCCATCTTGGTGAAGGCAAGGAGTTTAGGGATATATTCTTGCCAAAGGGGTGCAGTTGCGGAACTTGTCACATGAAGATTTTGAATAAAAAACTATTCAAACATGTTCACGGGTTAATTGGAAATGTTTGTCAAAATCTTTGCAGACCGAACTTCAACATGTTCACCCATCAATAGTCGTAATCAGATACTTGATCCAAACTAGATGTAAAATCAGTTGGTGAGCAAAGAGTTTCTACAGCTGGCGTTTTATGCACTTTTGCCACTTGAAGTTGTAAGCACCTGTATCTGCTTTAAAATAAGCTGCAACAGCCCTTTGCTAAGTGGAACTTCCAAAGTACTATGCTTAAAATTGTGTACAATATTCACATGTTAATAGGGGTACAAAAATCCATCATAACTGGAAGTAGCATGTTTGAGCAAGGATGTGTAAGGCAATGTATCCTTTTTAAGTGACAGTGGAATTGACATTGCCAGGAGGCATGTATCAATCTACATCTTTTTACAGCGCTTTGCAAAGAGAGATGAAAGGAAGTGACATGAGCTCGGCAAATATAGAGGAGACAGATGTGGAGTCTGAGAATTTGTATAAGACTTTAGCATACAGTAATTGTAAGAAAGGTGAAAGAGGAACTGAACTCAAGAAGGGGGGGAAGCTAGAGGTTCAGTAAGGTCCTCTGGGATTAGAATGGGAACCCTCAGCTATCAGGGGCAGTCTCCTTATGTAGTGAGCTAACTGGCATCTTAATACAGTTCAACCCCCTTATAACGCTGTGCTTGGGGTCCCTAGAATCACATCGCGTTATAAGCGGATCGCGTTAGAAATAATGTACAATTGTATGCATTGTACAATAAAGTCTTTAAGACGCCAATAATCGTGTTGTAAAGTATTCATAAATACAAAAATTGGGAGCCACGCTTGCACCGCGTTATAAGCGGATTCGAATTGTAACAGATCGCGTTATAACGGGGTTGAGCTGTAGTTTCCATCCCAAATATGCTCTAGACCTCTGCAGGAGAACAGACGGGTTCTGTTCCTGGCCAGCCATTGGTCAGATTAAGAATTGATAAGATTGGTTGATCTTGGTTTGAACATGGTTTCTGTTCCTGCTCTTAGCAGAACAAATTGTTTTCCTCTTTTTACAAGCATGTTTGATTCCCGCATGCCTGTATTTCCCAATTCTAGACCTTCTCCAACTCTTTAGCCATCGCCTAGCTTTATCCTTTGCTACTTGTTTGATCATTTATGACCTCAGTTGCTCTCGTGGCTGTGCTTGCGCCTTCCCTCTGGCCCTTTTGCCTTACTGCTACAAACCTTGCTACTCAGTACTACATAGTTACATAGTAGATGAGGTTTAAAAAAGACTTCCGTCCATCAAGTTCAACCTATACTAAATTTAGACAACAAATACTTTATCCTATATCTATACTTACTTATTGATCCAGAGGAAGGCAAACAAAAAACCCCATTAAGGGGAAAATTAATTCCTTCCTGACTCCAAGAATTGGCAATCGGATTATTCCCTGGATCGACATTCTTCCCATGTTTACTTATTTGGAATATCCCTGTATACCTTTCCTTTATAAAAAGATTCCCAACTTTTTTTTTAACAAATCTATTGTATCTGCCATCACAGTCTCCATTGGAAATGAATTCAACATTTTAACTGCCCTTACTGTATATGTATTTTTTAAACATTACAAACCTGTTTAGCAAGTTTATATATGATATATTTGACACACATCTTTTAGGCATATGGGTTCACGTCGTGGCAATTTGAGACACAGAAATGTAGAATAATGCCCAAGGGGTCTATGCAGTAAGCGACGAAAAAGCACTTTTGGCAGGGGTTTGAACTCGCCATGTTTTTGGTGAGTTGCTCTCACGATATGCAGGAAGGCCCGAATACCTGTGAGAACCTGAGCAAACATGGCGAGTAGCCGGTGGCGAGACGGTCTGCCTGCCGAGAAGGGCTCCCTGGCGATATCTGCCTGCAGCAGAGAGAACTGCCACTCTCTCTGCGCAAATCTCGCCATAAAAAAAAAAAATTTTTAATAACATTTTATTCATAGTTTAGATGTGCAGGGGGTCTCCGGAGCCCCTGCTTCCCGAGATACAGGCCCCGTTATGGGGTGCCGGTACCCCTCTGCTTTTAAATGTCCCGATCACGTGACCCTGGTATGTAAACAAAGCAGAGAGATACCGGCACCCCATAACGGGGCCTGTATCTCGGGAAGCAGGGGGTCCCCGGACCTGAAACCAACGTGGTTCTGCTCCGGAGACCCCCTGCACATCTACACTATGAGTAAAACACACATATCAATAAACAATAATTCATTACCGTAGCGGATAGCCACTATAGTAATGAAGCTACATTAATGTAATTTTTTATTAATAGTGTGCGTGTGTTGTGTATTGCAATGTTTATTGGGGCAATTGTCCCCAATAAACATGCTATTGTGCCTTAACCCCTTCATTGCCTTAGCGAATAGCCGCTATGGTAATGAAGCTGCTTTAATGTATTTTTATTAATAGTGTGCGGGAGCAGGGGGTCTCCTGAGCTGAACCGCATTGAGTTCTGGCTCAGGGACCCCCTGCTTTCTGAGTTACAGGCCCCGGTAAGGGGCATTGGGTGCCAGTGTCGCCGCCCAATTAAGGGTTTAGGGGACATTAGAATGTATTTGCAATGTTTTTTTGTGGCAAAGGAGGACACCTGCTGTATACTGACATCCATCATATTGCTGTGGTAAGTAGAACTGTATTTATTTACTTTATTTATGCTGGTTTATGTGTTTAATAATGGGCAAATAATCTATTAGCCATATCTGGATAAGTTATTTTCCACATTACTATACTGTTTGGGTTTGGTGGTGGGGGTGGGGGGGGGGGGGGGTGTTGTTTATTGATTTATTTAAATGTATTTTTGTTTTATTTTGTTTTATTTTTTTTACATACAGGGTTGGTACCTTAGGTCTGCGGGGACTATGGAGACCACCTGAGGACCCCTGGACGCCCATGGGTACCACTTGCGGACCCACGGGGGACACCTGCGGGGAAGAACTGGGGACCCCACAGCTGTGGGGGCCCCGCGGACCCACAGGGACCACCCGAGGGCCCCCTGACCCCCATGGGAACAACCCGAGTGCCTCAGACATCTGTGGTGATAACCTGGGGATGCCCAGACACTCGTGGGCCCACCCGTGGATCCCATTGTGGCACATGGTGGACCGCGGGGACTAGCTGGAGGCCCACGGCGCCTAGCGGGGACCACCCAGAGACACCCAGACCCTGTGGGCAGCCCCCTCAGGTGCACTGTGGGGCCTGCGGACACCCGTCGGGACCACCGGGGACTACCGTAGGCCTGGGGTATTAACCCTGTGTGTAAAATAATAAATCATGTTTTTATGGGGGTTGGGGCACAGGGGGTGGGAGGGTTATGTATTAATGTTTATTAAATATGGTTATGTTTATTGTGGGGCCTAGGAGGTGGGTAGTGGGGCTATTCTCTGTAGTGTTTTTATGTTGTGGGTAGTGGGGGGGTGAAGGGGTTATTGTCCCCAAGAGTGGGTGGGTAGGCCTCCCTGGTAGGTAATGGGGGAGAGTGGGTAGGCCTCCCGGGTGGGTAATGGGGGAGGGTGGGTAGGCCTCCCGGGTGGGCAGTGGGGGAGGGTGGTTAAGCCTCCTGTGTGGGTAGTGGGTGAGGGTGGGTTAACCCCTTAATTACTTTAGCGGTTACTAACCGCTATGGTGCTTAAGGGGTTAGGGGACATTCGATTGGCTCTTTTTATTCTTGTGTATTTTTTGCAGCAACGGAGGGCAGGGACGGGGTGAGGATGAGGACGGCCTTCATCGTGGGTGCCTGGCAGGGGTGAGTGCAAGAAGTATTTATTTTATTTATTCTGCTTTTTGTATTTTAAATGGGCAAATGCATTATTATCCATATATGTATAATAGTAATTTTGCTCATTACTGTACTGTATGTGTTAGGGCAGGGGTCGGCAAACTTTATATTCCCCTCCCACTGCACCTCAGTATAAACAGGGGTGAGCAAACTTTATATTCCCCTCCCACTGCACCTCAGTATAACACAGGGGTGAGAAAACTTTATATTCCCCTCCCACTGCACCTCAGTATAACACAGGGTTGAGCAAACTTTATATTCCCCTCCCACTGCACCTCAGTATAACACAGGGGTGAGCAAACTTTATATTCCCCTCCCACTGCACCTCAACAGGGGTGAGCAAACTTTTTATGCCGAGCCCCACTTTTCATAGATGACATTTCTCCCCCCCCCCCCCCCCTGCCTGATGTAATCAAAATCCCATGACGTCAGCGCACGTGAGCTGGTTCAGCCAATGAGGGCGAACCAGCTTTGTGACGCATCCGCCAAGCGTCTACAATCTCCTGCAGCCAAGTTCACAAATCGCTTGGGCTGCAGGCGTGCGCGCAGGCAGTATACTGGTATTGGATCACTGTTTATTTTATTGTTTGCTGGCATCTGGAAATATGTTTTTTTCTGGTGCACAAAGCAGTCCATTTGAGGGGGCATTCATCCACCTCTTTGCTACCTCCCTTCCCTCTCCTCTTTTTTTCCCTATCCTCTTTTTTCCTTCTCCCATTTGCTTTCCCCAGTGTCATCCACTCCTATCTACCAGTTTTATGTATTATTTATTTATTCCCATTGTCTCTCTCTCACCTTCCCCCCAGTGTCTCTCTCTGACCTTCCCCCAATGTCTCTCTCTCTCACCTTCCCCCCAGTGTCTCTCTCACCTTCCCCCCCAGTGTCTCTCTCACCTTCCCCCAGGTGTCTCTCTCTCTCTCCTTCCCCCCAGTGTCTCTCTCTCTCACCTTCCCCCCAGTCTCTCTCTCCTTCCCCCAAGTGTCTCTCTCTCTCACCTTCCCTGCAGTGTCTCTCTCACCTTCCCCCCAGTGTCTCTCACCTTCCCCCCAGTATCTCTCTCTCACCTTCCCCCCAGTGTCTCTCTCTCTCACCTTCCCCCCAGTGTCTCTCTCACCTTCCCCCCAGTCTCTCTCTCTCACCTTCCCCCCAGTGTCTCTCTCTCACCTTCCCCCCAGTGTCTCTCTCACCTTCCCCCCAGTGTCTCTCTCTCACCTTCCCCCCAGTGTCTCTCTCTCTCTCACCTTCCCCCCAGTGTCTCTCTCTCACCTTCCCCCCAGTGTCTCTCTCTCTCACCTTCCCCCCAGTGTCTCTCTCTCTCACCTTGCCCCCAGTGTCTCTCTCTCTCACCTTGCCCCCAGTGTCTTTCTCACCTTCCCCCCAGTGTCTCTCTCACCTTCCCCCCAGTGTCTCTCTCACCTTCCCCCAGTGTCTCTCTCTCACCTTCCCCCCAGTGTCTCTCTCTCACCTTCCCCCCAGTGTCTCTCTCACCTTCCCCCCAGTGTCTTTCTCTCTCACCTTCCCCCCGGTGTCTCTCTCTCACCTTCCCCCCAGTGTCTCTCTCTCACCTTCCCCCCAGTGTCTCTCTCTCACCTTCCCCCCAGTGTCTCTCTCTCTCACCTTCCCCCCAGTGTCTCTCTCTATCACCTTCCCCCCAGTGTCTGAGGAGCTTACAGTCTAATTGGTAGGTAGGGAGAACATACAGAGACAGTAGGAGGGAGTTCTGGTAAGTGCGTCTGCAGGGGGCCAAGCTTTATGTGCCATGTGTTCAGAATATTCACAGTACTATTCATATGCATATCTGGATAAGTTATTTTCCACATTACTATACTGTTTGGGTTTGGTGGTGGGGGTGGGGGGGGGGGGTGTTGTTTATTGATTTATTTAAATGTATTTTTGTTTTATTTTGTTTTATTTTTTTTACATACAGGGTTGGTACCTTAGGTCTGCGGGGACTATGGAGACCACCTGAGGACCCCTGGACGCCCATGGGTACCACTTGCGGACCCACGGGGGACACCTGCGGGGAAGAACTGGGGACCCCACAGCTGTGGGGGCCCCGCGGACCCACAGGGACCACCCGAGGGCCCCCTGACCCCCATGGGAACAACCCGAGTGCCTCAGACATCTGTGGTGATAACCTGGGGATGCCCAGACACTCGTGGGCCCACCCGTGGATCCCATTGTGGCACATGGTGGACCGCGGGGACTAGCTGGAGGCCCACGGCGCCTAGCGGGGACCACCCAGAGACACCCAGACCCTGTGGGCAGCCCCCTCAGGTGCACTGTGGGGCCTGCGGACACCCGTCGGGACCACCGGGGACTACCGTAGGCCTGGGGTATTAACCCTGTGTGTAAAATAATAAATCATGTTTTTATGGGGGTTGGGGCACAGGGGGTGGGAGGGTTATGTATTAATGTTTATTAAATATGGTTATGTTTATTGTGGGGCCTAGGAGGTGGGTAGTGGGGCTATTCTCTGTAGTGTTTTTATGTTGTGGGTAGTGGGGGGGTGAAGGGGTTATTGTCCCCAAGAGTGGGTGGGTAGGCCTCCCTGGTAGGTAATGGGGGAGAGTGGGTAGGCCTCCCGGGTGGGTAATGGGGGAGGGTGGGTAGGCCTCCCGGGTGGGCAGTGGGGGAGGGTGGTTAAGCCTCCTGTGTGGGTAGTGGGTGAGGGTGGGTTAACCCCTTAATTACTTTAGCGGTTACTAACCGCTATGGTGCTTAAGGGGTTAGGGGACATTCGATTGGCTCTTTTTATTCTTGTGTATTTTTTGCAGCAACGGAGGGCAGGGACGGGGTGAGGATGAGGACGGCCTTCATCGTGGGTGCCTGGCAGGGGTGAGTGCAAGAAGTATTTATTTTATTTATTCTGCTTTTTGTATTTTAAATGGGCAAATGCATTATTATCCATATATGTATAATAGTAATTTTGCTCATTACTGTACTGTATGTGTTAGGGCAGGGGTCGGCAAACTTTATATTCCCCTCCCACTGCACCTCAGTATAAACAGGGGTGAGCAAACTTTATATTCCCCTCCCACTGCACCTCAGTATAACACAGGGGTGAGAAAACTTTATATTCCCCTCCCACTGCACCTCAGTATAACACAGGGTTGAGCAAACTTTATATTCCCCTCCCACTGCACCTCAGTATAACACAGGGGTGAGCAAACTTTATATTCCCCTCCCACTGCACCTCAACAGGGGTGAGCAAACTTTTTATGCCGAGCCCCACTTTTCATAGATGACATTTCTCCCCCCCCCCCCCCCCTGCCTGATGTAATCAAAATCCCATGACGTCAGCGCACGTGAGCTGGTTCAGCCAATGAGGGCGAACCAGCTTTGTGACGCATCCGCCAAGCGTCTACAATCTCCTGCAGCCAAGTTCACAAATCGCTTGGGCTGCAGGCGTGCGCGCAGGCAGTATACTGGTATTGGATCACTGTTTATTTTATTGTTTGCTGGCATCTGGAAATATGTTTTTTTCTGGTGCACAAAGCAGTCCATTTGAGGGGGCATTCATCCACCTCTTTGCTACCTCCCTTCCCTCTCCTCTTTTTTTCCCTATCCTCTTTTTTCCTTCTCCCATTTGCTTTCCCCAGTGTCATCCACTCCTATCTACCAGTTTTATGTATTATTTATTTATTCCCATTGTCTCTCTCTCACCTTCCCCCCAGTGTCTCTCTCTGACCTTCCCCCAATGTCTCTCTCTCTCACCTTCCCCCCAGTGTCTCTCTCACCTTCCCCCCCAGTGTCTCTCTCACCTTCCCCCAGGTGTCTCTCTCTCTCTCCTTCCCCCCAGTGTCTCTCTCTCTCACCTTCCCCCCAGTCTCTCTCTCCTTCCCCCAAGTGTCTCTCTCTCTCACCTTCCCTGCAGTGTCTCTCTCACCTTCCCCCCAGTGTCTCTCACCTTCCCCCCAGTATCTCTCTCTCACCTTCCCCCCAGTGTCTCTCTCTCTCACCTTCCCCCCAGTGTCTCTCTCACCTTCCCCCCAGTCTCTCTCTCTCACCTTCCCCCCAGTGTCTCTCTCTCACCTTCCCCCCAGTGTCTCTCTCACCTTCCCCCCAGTGTCTCTCTCTCACCTTCCCCCCAGTGTCTCTCTCTCTCTCACCTTCCCCCCAGTGTCTCTCTCTCACCTTCCCCCCAGTGTCTCTCTCTCTCACCTTCCCCCCAGTGTCTCTCTCTCTCACCTTGCCCCCAGTGTCTCTCTCTCTCACCTTGCCCCCAGTGTCTTTCTCACCTTCCCCCCAGTGTCTCTCTCACCTTCCCCCCAGTGTCTCTCTCACCTTCCCCCAGTGTCTCTCTCTCACCTTCCCCCCAGTGTCTCTCTCTCACCTTCCCCCCAGTGTCTCTCTCACCTTCCCCCCAGTGTCTTTCTCTCTCACCTTCCCCCCGGTGTCTCTCTCTCACCTTCCCCCCAGTGTCTCTCTCTCACCTTCCCCCCAGTGTCTCTCTCTCACCTTCCCCCCAGTGTCTCTCTCTCTCACCTTCCCCCCAGTGTCTCTCTCTATCACCTTCCCCCCAGTGTCTGAGGAGCTTACAGTCTAATTGGTAGGTAGGGAGAACATACAGAGACAGTAGGAGGGAGTTCTGGTAAGTGCGTCTGCAGGGGGCCAAGCTTTATGTGCCATGTGTTCAGAATATTCACAGTACTATTCATATGCTTCTTTAAGCAAGTGGGTCTTAAGGTAGGTCTTAAAGGTGGATAGAGAGGGTGCTAGTCGGGTACTGAGGGGAAGGGCATTCCAGAGGTGAGGGGCAGTCAATGAAAAAGGTTTAAGGCGGGAGAGGGCTTTAGATACAATGGGGGTAGAAAGAAGACATCCTTGAGAAGAACGCAAGAGTCTGGATGGTGCATAACGAGAAATTAGGGCTGAGATGTAAGGAGGGGCAGAAGAGTGTAAAGCTTTAAAAGTGAGGAGAAGAATGGAGTGTGAGATGCGGGATTTGATCGGATGGGTGTTTAGACATTGCGGGTGGGTAGCGGGAGGTGTTAACCCCTTCACTACCTTAGCGGTATTAACCGCTAAGGTATTAAAGGGGTTAACTCCACCCGCAGTCCCCTCGCAAGGCCTAAACAGCCACCAAGGGCCAAATACCCCCTTCACCCACCCTCGCTATCCCCAATAAGCCTGGCACGGCGGGTTAACCCCTTCATTGCCTTAGCGGTTAGCCGCTAAGGTAATGAAGTGGCTGTAAATGCATTTTTCCTGCATCGGATGCATGCCAGGGGGCTCCGGTGCTGATATTAATGGGTATCAGCTCCGGAGACCCCCAGCATCAATCCCAGGCAGGAAAAGGGCCTGATTTTTTCTAAGTCCCATCTCGCCGCACCTCTCCACCTTCTTGTCAACTTTTTGTGGCAGGACGGTTCGGAAAGGAATTGTCAATTCTAAAATGGCGAGAAGCTGATCGGGGCTACTAGAATTTAATGAGTTTAAAATAGTGGCAAATGGTTTTTCGCCACGCGTCTGCCGAAAAAAAAATTTCGGCAAAAAAAAAGGCAATTTTTTCTGCTCTTGCATGCTTCTCGCTGCCTACTGAATCTAAACCGCATTTTTCGTGAGAAAGTGGTGAAAAATGCCTTTTTGTCGCTTACTGCATGACCCCCCAAGTTCTCTAAATAACTGTTTTGGGTCGGTGGACAGTTTCAGAGCTTAATACATTGTGGTTGATTCAAGGAAGTCTGAAAGTCTCATCACCTTATCAATTATTCAGGTCAATTGGTATTAACAATCGCTAATGACTTTTACACTTTTTATAAAATGAAACTCAATACCCTCGTTCGAGACCAAACCAAGAGTAGAATAACAAAGACTCTTTTTTTCCATTGGATGCATTATTTTGCTGGGATTTAATAACCTTTGATACAGGTTATCATAGTCCAATCCCGCATTAATGGACATTGACTGGAATAGCAGGTTCGCGGTCCAATGGAGATCACTGAATCTCCCACTTTGTATCGTATATGTACTTTCCTGTCTTAGGCCGCGCATTTACCATATGCGGCCGGGCGCGTGACACCAAAACAAATGTATTTTTTCCACTGAGCGCGCAAGAACGAGGCAGACAAGCGCGCAAGAACGAGGCAGACAAGCACGCAAATTTAGAGAAGATCTGAGAAATTGGTTTTGTGTTGTATTGTATGTCACCTAGAGAAAGTGTGTACAGAGAAAAGAAAAGAGGTCCCAGGACAGAACCCTGCGGCACCCCCACAGAGAGATATATGGAGGAGGAGAAGGTGTTAGCAGAAGAGACACAAAGTATGATGGGAGAGGTAAGAGGAGATCCAGGATAGAGCTTTGTTACGAATACCAAGAGTATGGAGAATGTGAAGGAGGAGTGGGTGGTCCACGGTGTCAAAAGCTGCAGAGAGGTCGAGTAATATGAGCAGAGTGTAATGACCTCTGTCTTTGGCAGTATGGAGGTCATTAGTTATTTTAGTGAGGGCTGTTTCAGTCGAGTGAGCAGTGCGGAAGCCAGATTGTAGAGGGTCTAGGAGAGAATAGGTGTTGAGAAAGTGTAGCAATCGAGAGAATACAAGACATTCAAGGAGTTTGGAGGCAAAAGGCAGGAGGGAGACAGGTAGATAGTTAGAAAGACAGGTAGGGTCAAGCTTGCTGTTTTTGAGTAATGGTATAACGGTTGCATGTTTGAAGGAGGAGGGAAAGGTACCAGAATAGAGGGAGGTGTTAAATATGTATGTGAGAATAGAGGTTCTAGTAGGAACAAGATGTTTTAGGAGATGGGGGGCAATGGGGTCAAGAGGGCAAGTGGTAGAGGGAGAAGAGGAGATCAGTAGTGAGACATCCTCCTCTGTGACCACGGAAAAAGAGTCAAAGAAGGCAGGAGGAGAGTTAGGAAGCAGTGTAGGATGGGAGGAGGAAACAGAGGGGATGTTCTGACGAATGGATTCCACCTTTTCCTTTAAGTAGTCAGCAAAGTCCTGAGGTGAAATGGAAGAAGAGGCAGCTGGGGGTGGTTTGAGTAGAGAGTTAAAGACAGAGAAGAGTCGGCATGGGTTAGACTTGTGTGTGTTGATTAGTGAAGTAAAGTAGGTTTGTTTAGCCTGAGAGAGGGCAGAGTTGAAACAAGATAGCATAAATTTGTAGTGAAGGAAGTCTGCGAGAGTGTGATATTTCCTCCAGAGGCGTTCAGAGGAATGAGTGGAGGAGCGCAGCATGCGCGTGTGGGCATTTAGCCAGGGTCTGGGGTTAGAAAGGTGAGGGCGGCAGAGAGAAAGTGGGGCATTTATATCAAGAGAGGAGGATAAGGCAGAGTTGTAGTTCCTGACCAGGTTGTCAGGGTCTGTAGCAGAACTGAGAGAGGAGAGGGAGAAGCGTAAAGTGGAATCAAAGGTTGGTAGGTTAATAGAGCGCAAGTTTCTGCAGAAGCGAGGGGTAGATGGAGATGGAGAAGGGGAGAAACGAGAGAGAGAGAATGAGATGAGATGATGGTCAGAGAGAGGAAAAGGGGAAATGGAGAAATCAGAGAGAGAAAAGTTTTTTGTGAAAACTAGGTCTAGGTAGTGGCCATCCTTGTGGGTGCTAGCTGCAGTCCACTGTTGAAGGCCAAAGGAAGAGGTTAGAGAGAGAAAGCGAGAAGCCTAAGGGAGAGAGGGGTCATCAATATGGCAGTTGAAGTCCACAAGGAGAAGAACAGGGGAGTCTGAGGAGAGAAAGAAAGAGAGCCAGGATTCAAAGTGAGAGAGAAAGGCAGAAGGGGTATGAGTAGAGGTTGGTGGGCGATAGATGATAGATGTTTTCCCGAGCGATGGCCACGTCTCTTGAGCGGTTCAGCCAATGAGGGTGAACCGCTCACATGATGTCAAGGCCACGCCTCCGGCATGCCTCCTGCCTGTAGTGCAGGTTTCGGATGTGCGCATCGCCCTGAGGGAGCGCTCGCGCCCTGCCGGATATAGTAATCACAGCCTTACTCTTTCTTTGTCCATAATGGACATTTTTTTCTAGTTGCCACTTCCTTGTTTTCTTCCTCCATTCGTTATCTCCCCGTTTAGCTAAGTACTGTACCACCATCCAATTGTTTTTCTTTTTGCCCCGCCCTGGTTAAGATTATGTTTTCATACCCTCTCTCCTCTCTTTGTAACTGTCTGTGCACCATTCCCAGGACCTATTATCCCAAATATACATTTCTCCTCTTTTAACTTGCATCCTAGTGATGCTGGAATCGATGGAAATTATCAAGTTCATGTCCTTTCAAGCTTTTCTACATTTGCAAACCATCAGGAAAGTCACTTTAAAAATAAAGACAGGAGTAATGACTAATATTAGCCCCTTCAATGTTTTTAAGAATATCACAGAAAAATGACGAGCTCACAGATAAATATTTAGCACTCTAAATTCTGCATTTATTTTTTTAACTTTCTTTCGGATCATATATCTGCTGACAAAATACAGTACCACAATTGGATGTATTAGCTGCTGTATTGTCTGTAGGACAGTAATATTTCCACTCTGCTAAGCCCTGGTGAGGCTTCACTTGGAATATCTGTCTAGTTCCGGGCACCGCACTTGAAGAAACACGTGGATATATTGGAGTGTGTCCAAAGGACAGACACAGAAATGATTAGGAGTCTGGAGCATATGACCTATTAGGAAAGGATGAAATAATTGGGTTTATTAACCCTGCAAAAGGGAAAGCTGAGGGACTGTTTCCAAATATGTTAAAGGTTGACAGGGTGGGATAGTAATCAGTTGGTAAAAGGACAAGACGACATAGATTTAAACTGTTGCAAAGGAGTTGTATACTGTACAATGTCCCGAAATTGAGAATAGTTAAGCACTGGAACATATTACCTCACGGGTTGTGAAATCCATATCACTGGAAGTTTTCTTTTTCAGCCTAGTGAACAAAATAAATCATATTGGACTCAGTAAAAAAATATTTGCACCTGGATTGAAAACTGGTTGAAGGATAAAGAACAGAGACTTGTAATAAATTGAACTTTTTCAGGTTGGGCTAAAGTTGTGAGTGGAGTACCTCAAGGATCGGTACTGGGACCCGTGCTTTTAAAATTGTTTATTAATGACCTTGAGGTTGCCATAGAGAGCAAAGTCTCCAATTTTGCTGATGACACTAAAGTGTGTACGGTGGTACAGTAGAATCAGAGCAGGATGTAATTTCTCTCCAGAAGGACTTGGAGAGACTAGAAACTTGGGCAGGTAAATCGCAGATGAGGTTTAATACAGATACATGTAAAGTTATGCATTTGGGATGCAAGAATAAACAGGCAATTTACAAATTAAATGGGGATAAATTAGGAGAATTTTGGATGGAGAAGGATTTAGGAGTGCTTGTAGACAACAGGCTTAGCAATAGTGCCCAAAGTCATGCAGTAGCTCCAAAGGCAAACAAGATCTTATCTTGCATTAAATGGGCAATGGATGGAAGGCAAGTACACATAATTATGCCCCTCTTTAAAGTCACACCTCGAATATGGAGTACAATTTGGGGCACCATTCCTTAAAAAAGATATTATGTGTAGCCCTTGTAAGAAATTGGGCTATATGTCTTTCATCCTATTGGTGTAAGTCCTGCTAAGGGCAGGCTGCCAGTAGTTATCAAGGGTTTCCCCTGCTTCAAGCCCTGCCCTGAGTGGTAGAGGTAGGCCGTCTGACTCTGTGTCTGATGCAAGAGATATAGGGGAGGGGCCTGCCAAAGTCATAAAGGGCAGTGCACAGTCAATTTAGGGTGTGTCTTAGCAGAGTTCTGAGTAATGAGCTGGAGAGTGGAGTTAGGCATTACATTTGGAGGAGCTCAGGCAGGCCCTGAGTAGAGTTGATAGAACTACGGTGGACCAGTGCCCCTCACCCTGCTTAGGGGGTGAGGGAAGAGCTATCCCCACCCTGAGTGCCTGCGACTTGGGGTGGTGGCAGGGAACAGTGAGAACCCACAGACCATCCTGAAGGGGTGCAGTCTGGAGAGAGAGAAGACCTGCTGTACCCTATGCTGCTGTTGTTGCTGTTGTTACTCTGCTGTGTGCTGTGAGCAATAAAGAAGCTGCTGCTCTTTTATAAGAGACTGTGTGAGACTGAAATCTCTCGCCCCAGAGGGGGGTTCTCTGGAAGGATTTCACCCTACCCTGACAGGGCTTGCCAGAGATGGAGGCGTTGCACCACTAGAACCAGATGAAGGCATGTACCCCAGAAACCTGTCCCTGTTGTTCCCCATACCATCGCGGGAGACTCAGGCCCTCCTGTTCCACACAGGTATGCACCACCTAGACACATGTAGCCAGACCTTAGCACACCCTAGGGGGTCCGATCTGCGACTGGGGGGGGGCCTGAGGGTTACATTTGGAGGCGAGCTGCTGAGATCTAGAAACAGGACAGGTTTACAGCGAAGCAGAGCTGGAAGTGTTAGGTACACCTTCCATGCAAGTACTGCGGAAAGTAGGGCGCAGATGCATATCAGGGGTAGTCAGGGGAGCGTGGACTCTCGCACACAGTACGTGTATATGGGAGTGTGTGTGTATATGGGATTGTGTGTGTATATGGGAGTGTGTGTGTATATGGGATTGTGTGTGTATATGGGAGTGTGTGTGTATATGGGAGTGTGTGTGTATATGGGAGTGTGTGTGTATATGTGTGTGTGTGTTTGTTTGGATGTGTGTGTGTGTGTGTGTGTGTGTGTGTGCGTGCGTGCGTGCGTGCGTGTGTGTGTGTGTGTGTGTGTGTGTGTATGGGTGTGTGTGTATATGGGAGTGTGTGTGTGTGTGTGTGTATATGGGAGTGTGTGTTTGTGTGTGTATATGGGAGTGTGTGTGTGTGTGTATATGGGAGTGTGTGTGTGTGTCTCTCTCTGTCTTTCTCCCCCACACTCTCTCTCTGTCTCTCTCCGCCACACTCTCTCTCTGTCTCTCCCCCACACTCTCTCTGTCTCTCTCCCCCACACTCTCTGTCTGTCTCTCTCCCCCACACTCTCTGTCTGTCTCTCTCCCCTACACTCTGTCTGTCTCTCTCCCCTAGACTCTGTCTGTCTCTCTCCCCTAGACTCTGTCTGTCTCTCTCCCCCACACTCTGTCTGTCTCTCTCCCCCACACTCTGTCTGTCTCTGTCCCCCACACTCTCTCTGTCTCTCTCCCCCACACTCTCTCTCTGTCTCTCTCCCCCACACTCTCTCTCTGTCTCTCTCCCCCACACTCTCTCTCTGTCTCTCTCCCCCACACTCTCTCTGTCTCTCTCCCCCACACTCTCTCTGTCTCTCCCCCACACTCTCTCTCTGTCTCTCTCCCCCACACTCTCTCTCTGTCTCTCTCCCTCACACTCTCTCTCTGTCTCTCCCCCACACTCTCTCTCTGTCTCTCTCCCCCACACTCTCTCTGTCTCTCTCCCCCACACTCTCTCTCTCTCTCTCTCCCCCACACTCTCTCTCTGTCTCTCTCCCCCAAGCTCTCTCTCTCTGTCTCTCTCCCCCACACTCTCTCTGTCTCTCTCCCCCACACTCTCTCTCTCTCTGTCTCTCTCCCCCACACTCTCTCTCTGTCTCTCACTCTGGATCTGGATATCTTATTTACCCTGTATAACTTAACTGCCCTATACTACACCGAAATAACTTATACTGCTTTCTTCCAGATCTGACTCAAGCTTCACACAGGAAACATCAGAACCCCTCCTAACCCAGAAGACAGGTAGGGAACACCACCCCTCCAATGTATAAGATTGCTGGAATGAAGGTACCTGAACATTGAGGTACTGCGGATCAGGTAAGATCTCAGGCGGGATTGCTGCTTTAGATATTGTGAAGCGGGGGCATCCAGACACTGGTTAAGGGGTTCAGGAAACTAGTCATTCACCTCTGGCTTTTATTTCTAGATCCAACATACACACACACACACACACATGGACTAATTGTAGTATAATGTAATACATTAAATACATTTATGTCAAAAACGCATGTTGCTTCTGACTAGGAATTTATTAAATGTATTTTATTTATATATTTTATTTTTAAGTGGGGTTGGGGGCAGGACTGGGGGCGGGACTAGGGCGGGGTTGGGGCAGGACTAGGGGCGGGTTGGGGACGGGACTAGGTGGCGAGTAGATTTTTTGGTTGGGCGAGTAGATTTTTGGGTGATTTGTCGAACACTGATTATAACTATATACAAATATATTCAGTGACAGTACAAGGAGCTTTCAAAATAACTATTCATTCCAAGGGCAGTACAAAGGACACAGGGTCATCCCTTAAGGTTGGAGGAAAGGAGATTTCACCAGCAACAAAGGAAAGGGTTCTTTACAGTAAGGGCAGTTCAAATTGGGAATTCATTACCCATGGAGACTGTGATAGCAGATACAATAGATATCTTCAAAAAAAAAGGTTGGACATCTTTTTAGAAAAGAAAGGTATACAGGGATATACCAAATATGTAAACATGGGAAGGATGTTGATCCAGGGAGTTATCCGATTGCCAATATTTGGAGTCAGGAAGGAATTTATTTTTCCCCTTATTAGATATCATCGGATGATATGTGTAAGGAATCGGGAGGCACGTCACCTGCGACGTGATCCCTCCTTACCCTCTACCAGTACTGCAGCTGCCGCTGCCCCCCATCGCTACCCTTGCCGCCATGCGGCACTTACCGCCACTTACGCCGCGGCCGGCATCTTGGATTTTCGTG
The DNA here is from genome assembly GCF_040206685.1 of Ascaphus truei. Taxonomy (NCBI): domain Eukaryota; kingdom Metazoa; phylum Chordata; class Amphibia; order Anura; family Ascaphidae; genus Ascaphus; species Ascaphus truei. Next base: position 44,368 of record NW_027453977.1, read on the forward strand.
CCGGTGTTATAGAGCATGCATCTATCCCTGGCACTTGTAACACGTGCGCCATGCCTGCCTCCGCCCCCCACTCGGTGCTGGAGTCCTTACCACGCCCCCTGCACTCTCAGCTGAGCCCTGTTATTCCCAGCCTCTCAGGAGCTGCTCCTCGACACGCCCCCGTCCGAATTGGTGTATACCGCTTTAAATACCCTGCTATGTCACTTCCTCCTTGCTCTGCATAGCTCCTTGCTTCCTGTGTAGCCTGGAAACTGTGTCGTGCTCCCTTGTGTCTCTACTCCTGCAGATTTGTACCGGCTCGTCTGACTACCTTCTCTGGCTCCTGACTTCGGCTTACCCATCACGATTCTTACCTCTCTGACCCTCGGACACGGAAACGGATTTAACTTCGGAACTCTCTATACTCCTGAATTCGGCAAGTACAACGACTATTCTATATCTTAACCCAGGCCTGGCCACGCTACAACCACATGCCGGACCCGCTCCCTCTGCTGTCGGTGTGTATACTCAACATCCCACCTCAGTACAGGGGACTGGCCTGGTCTGCGGGCTGCACTGCGTGACATTATGCAGAGCCAACAGAAACAGACCTGACGGAGGTGGGCCAACTAATCGGGACCCTTGCGCAATGCATTCAAACTTTGGGAACTCAGATCACAAGCCTGATACAACAGCTTTCCCAGCTTTCTCTACAGCCTATTCCGCCACCGGCCCCAGCCGCACCATCAGAACTTAGGATTCCCACGCCTAAAGCATATGCGGGTGACCCTCTAGCTTGTCATGGGTTTTTGAACCAATGTGAAATACAGTTTGAGATTTCTCCCAGTCTGTTCCCCACCGGATGCACCAAGGTAGCCTATGTTTACTCTCTTTTAACATTTGACGCCTTGGCATGGGCCTCTCCCATTTGGGAGTTGCGAGCGGACCTCACCCAAGATTTCCAGCTCTTCCGCCAAGAATTCCAGAAGGTATTCGATATTCCCGCCTGCAGAGATACTGCCGCTGCTTCACTTTTTGAGTTGTCTCAGGGTCGTAGGTCCGTAGCCAAATACGCATTGGAATTCCGGACCGTCGCAGCGGAGACGCATTGGAACCAAGAAGCCCTTATTGCTATGTTTTGGCAAGGAGTGGCCGATTCTGTAAAGGATGAACTTGCAGTCCAGCCAAGGCCCCAGGAATTGGAGGAATTGATCACACAATGTATACGAGTAGATCAGCGCCTTCAGCAGCGACGTCATGAACGCCAGCGCCCCAGATTTTTGTCTCCTGATCCTATTCTTCCCAGATCCTTCCCGGCTTTTCGCCCTGCTCCAGAGGCTGTAGAACTCATGCAGATCGCAGACAAGAGACAAGAGTTCTGTAATACCGACAGGACTGCCGATAGAACCCCTGACAGGACTGCCGAAAGGGCTCGCCGCCGGAATGAGGGCCTTTGCCACTACTGTGGATCTCCTGAGCATACGGTACGTTTTTGTCCTTTAAGGCCCAAAGAACAAACACGACCAATGGGGCAAGAAGGACTCATTTTGGGGTCAATATCTTCTCCCCCTATCTCTGAAGAGGAACTCCCTAAGAGAATTATGCTTCCAGTCTCGCTTGAAGGCCCGAATTTTCTCGTAACCACCGCCGCTTTTCTTGATTCAGGATCCGGTGGTAACTTTGTAGATCAAGATTTTGCTACTTGTAACAAGATCCCGCTATTCGCCAAGAAGTCACCGATTGGTCTCGAGGCCATTGATGGTCGTCCCTTGCAACCTGCCTTCATCACGTTAGAGACTCTTCCTCTCACCCTTTCTACCGGTACTCATACCGAAATCATATCCTTTGACGTGATGCACTCTCCTGCCGTTCCAGTTATTTTAGGATTACCCTGGCTACAGCAGCACAACCCACGCATTGATTGGAGGGATGGCAAGACAATCCAGTGGGAGCCTGTCATGGGAGAGGGGGTTTGTCCCGGTATTAAAGGGGTTACACCCATTTGGACACCCCCTGATCTCACCTGGGAGGCGAGGGGTTAACTGGAATGAGGTCCAGTAATGTGTTTTTACCCTGCTTCAGCACAAAAATGTGTACTCCCCTGTAAAGATGTATTGTTCCCATTCCAGTGTCTGCATCAACACATACACTGGGATCTATGAGGGAGAGAAAGGGTTAATGTTAATTCTGTGTTTATGGCCCTTTGTCCCTTTTCCCGCCTTTGCAGGCTCCATTTTGCAATTTCTCTATAGGCCGCCATTGGGGCTCAATACAATCCTATGGAGATTCCTTCGATTTGGGCCCGTTTCCGTAGAAGACCTGCAGGTGGCGCTCGAGAGGAGGAGCGGCGGTTCTCCATTGAAAGTGAATGGAGTAATGCATTTCAATGGGGATTCCTGGACTCCGACCTCCGGAGACGAGCTGGCAGCCTGCCAGACCGCAAAACCGCAAGAGTGGCAACATTATCAAAAAAAAGAGCTTTGATCGCGCAATTGGCGTGGGAACTAGGGCCTCGGTCAAGTTCACAGCCAATTGGCGCGGGAACTTTTGTTCTAGGGCACCCAGAAATAAAATTATTTTTGCCCCTAGATGTTAGGAACCCCCTCACTTGACCCCAACAGGGTCCGACAATTAATGGCGACGAGAAATGGTTGCGCCGGCCAGGAGGGCCCTAACATTGAATCCTATGGCGGCGCCTGCCCTATTTATTTTAATGGAGGGAAGCCGCGTGAAAAAACGGCTAAGTCAGAAGGAGCAGAAACCTGGAACCCATAACTCTGGTTCTGTTCAACCTAGAGGGCTGAGATTCGGTCAGCATGTAGTCCTAGTTCCGGCAGGATTGCATGGCAAATACCGACCCTCTCGGGGCAACAGAACGGAGTCAGGGTAATTGCAAAGTTTGGGTTTCTGCCATTGACTTGCATGGCAGAAAAAAAACACTTTTGTAATGTGCTTTTAAACTGTATTTTTGTATCTCCGGTTCTGGGGGTCGTGAAAGGCTGATATTTGGCCACTATGGCAAGGGTCCTCCGGCATGAGAACCTGGCAAATTTCAGCCCGCTCAGACCCACAGAACGGATTATTTTAATATGTGTAGATATTAAAGAATGTATCGTATTTTTGGTCCAGGGTAAAAGCCCGGGAAGGCTTGCGCCCATATGGTATGTTAATGCTCAGGGGGGAGACAAGTGGTCTACAATAAACCCCCTGATCAAAGGCTCCCCCACCCTGCCTGTGTATACTAAAACAAAACAAAGCAGGACGTGGGTACTTTATGATAAGTGGTGTGTTTCACACCTTGGGACAAAAGGTTTCCTGTCCCAAGCAGACTTTCAGACGCCGGTCTTGTGGGAGGGGGGCTAGGGAAATGAGCCCCTGATTAGAATAATGTCCACCCCTGTGGGAAGGTAATGACTTTGCCTCTCAAGTGAGGTGGCAAAGGGTCATTGGGTGGAGGTAATTGATGTCCAATGCCTGACACCCTCTGTGAACGTATAGGGCTGGAATTCCATATAAACCAGTGTAAACCCTATATCCATGTCTTTCGTGTCCTTTCGTGATGTCTTCATTTGAACCTGTATTGCTGAATGAATTGCCAATCCTGTACCTGATTGCTTCATTGTCCAACCCTTAAGTAAGTGTGCATTTCTTGTCTGTTATTTGTATCATCTTGTGTGTTCTCCTTCTTTAAAGAATAAACTATATTTATTATATCTAAGTCGTGTTCAATTCAACCCAGATATTTGGTGTACATTATACCCTGTCACTAGCTACCGTGACAGAGCCAAAGTCAGACTCCTCACCATTGCCGGTCATTTCTCCTACCACAGTCCTCAAGGGAGTGGAGACACCTCCGGCTAATGACTTCGCTCTTCCTGAAGCATATGCGGATTTCATCGACGTGTTTAGCAAGACACAATCAGAGGTTCTACCTCCTCACAGACCTTATGATTGCCCCATTGATCTGGTTCACGGCACTGTTCTTCCTATGTGTAAGTCCTACCCCTTGTCTCTCCCTGAAACTGAAGCCATGGCAGCATACATCAAAGAAAACCTTGAAAAAGGATTCATTCGTAATGCTTCGCCCCCCGCTGGTGCCGGTTTCTTTTTTAAGTGAAACTTCTTTAGTGGCACCTATTCTGATGGGGTAAAACTGGAGAGTTGGGGGCGAAATGTGAAACGGAAGTGACGTCACGGCTCCTCCCCCCCCCCGCTCCCCCCACACATATGCTGTCACATGCGGCTGCCATTCCCCCCACACGTCCGCTGCCATGCCGCGCATGCGCACTACTAATGGTGACGCTTACGGACTTCTGCACATGCGCAGAGGTGGCTGGTAGCGGCGCCGTTCCCCCAACATGTCCGCTGCCGTGCCGCGCATGCGCAGTAGTCATGGGGACACAGAGGAAAGCATTCCTGGTTAGCATGCGCGGACAATGGGAGCTCTCCCCCCGGTCATATGGTGCGCAGAATTGCGGAGGGGGGTTGTAGATAAGTTACATCCATGCGTTTTTTTTTCAAAGAAGTTCTCTTCCGCTGATAAGAACTATGATGTTGGCAATAGAGAACTCTTGGCTATCAAGATGGCCTTACAGGAATAGCGACATCTTCTGGAAGGTTCCCACAAACCTATTTCTATATTGACCGATCATAAAAATCTTCTTTATATCGAAAATGCACGTCGTCTGGGGTCTCGTCAAGCCCGTTGGGCACTATTTTTCTCAAGATTTAATTATACTCTGTCTTATATTCCGGTTCTAACAACACAAAAGCTGATGCCTTGTCCAGACAATTTTCTCCCGAGGAAAAATCCAAAGAAACCCCTGAAACTATCGTACCTTCTAAGTTTATAATTTCCGCCAACTCATTTGATAGTCTCGAAAAAATCGTTGAAGCTCAAAGACAAATTCCGAGTGGTCTAGAGGTACCGGAAGGAACACTTTATGCCGCACCCAGGTTTCATCAAAAGATACTAGAATGGGGCCACTCCGTCCGTTCAGCCAGCCATCTCGGCTTCAAGAAAATTTTGGATCTAATCAAGCATACTTTTTGGTGGCCCAATATGGCAAAGATTGTTCATGAATTTACCAGGGCTTGTCCAGTATGCGCACAAAACAAGACTCTTCATCAAAGACCCTCAGGCTTGCTCATGCCCTTGCCAGTACCTGAACATCCATCGTCACATATTTCAATGGATTTCATCGTGGATTTACCACCCTCCAGAGGTATGAATACCATTTTGGTCATCGTTGACCGTTTTTCAAAACAAGCCCACTTCGTTCCACGCAAAGGACTTCCCTCCTCGTCCACCCTAGCTGATATCTTCACCAAAGAAGTGTTTCGCATCCATGGGATACCTACATCCATAGTCTCGGACCGAGGCACTCAATTTATTTCGAAATTTTGGCGTGCTTTCTCCAAGAGGCTTGGCATGGCGCTATCTTTCTCGACAGGCTATCACCCCCAGACAAATGGGCAAACTGAGAGACTGAATCAAATGCTGGAACAATACCTACGGTGTTTTATTTTCGATTCCCAGGATAATTGGGTTAACCTGCTACCTTGGCCAGAATTTGCAACCAATTCACTTCATAATGAATCCACGCACGAAACCCCGTTCTTCATGAATTATGGTTTTCACCCAAATCGACTGCCAATCTCAAACATTCCGCTAGGAGTGCCACAGCTGACGAACGGGTAACTACTCTTCAGGAGTCATGGATCAAGATCCAGTCCGCGCTTCTTAGCGCAGCTCAGAGATTCAAGTCTCAGGCAGACCACCGTCGTCAACAGGCCCCTAATTACAAGCCAGGGGACCGAGTTTGGCTTTCATCTAAAAACATCAAGTTGAAGTCTCCGACCCTGAAATTGGCACCCCGATTCTTAGGGCCTTTTCTGATTCAGGAACAAATCAATCCTGTGGCGTTTCGCCTACAACTCACGTCTTCCATGAGGATTCCTAACGTATTCCACGTTTCCTTGCTCAAGCCATTTGTCCAGAGCAAACAGTTCCCTGCTAAGACCCATAAACCCAAACCAGTCACGGTCCAAGGACACCCTGAATCGAAATCCAGACAATCATGGATTCTCGCATATCCAGAGGAAAGATACAATTCCTTATTCACTGGAAGGGTTATGGCCCAAAAGAACGCTCTTGGGTATCCAAGGAAGACATCCATGCTCCAGCTCTCTTGGATCGCTTCCATAAGAAGTTCCCACAGAAGGCTTAGATGGATCGTCCGGAGGTCGATCCTGAAGGGGGGTACTGTAAGGAATCGGGGGCCACGTCCCCTGCGACATGATCCCTCCTTACCCTCTACCAGTACTGCAGATGCCGCTGCCCCAGCCCCCCATCGCTACCCTTGCCGCCACTCACGACACGGCCATCTTGGATTTTCGCGCCGGTGTTACAGAGCGCGCATCTATCCCTGGCACTTGTAACACGCGCGCCATGGCTGCCTCCGCCCCCCACTCGGTGCTGGAGTCCTTACCACGCCCCCTGCACTCTCAGCTGAGCCCTGTTATTCTCAGCCTCTCAGGAGCTGCTCCTTGACACGCCCCCGTCCGGATTGGTGGATACCGCTTTAAATACCCTGCTATGTCACTTCCTCCTTGCTCTGCATAGCTCATTGCTTCCTGTATAGCCTGGAAACTGTGTCGTGCTCCCTTGTGTCTTTACTCCTGCAGATTTGTACCGGCTCGTCTGACTACCTTCTATGGCTTCCGACTTCGGCTTACCCATCACGATTCTTACCTCTCTGACCCTCGGACACGGAAACGGATTTAACTTCGGAACTCTCTATACTCCTGAATTCGGCAAGTACAACGACTATTCTATATCTTAACCCAGGCCTGGCCACGCTACAACCACATCCCGGACCCGCTCCCCCTGCTGTCGGTGTGTATACTCAACATCCCACCTCAGTACAGGGGACTGGCCTGGTCTGCGGGCTGCACAGCGTGACAATATGTCACTGGGGTTTTTTGTTTCAATTCCTCTGGATCAATATACTGTAAGTACAAATATAAGATAAGTGCAGTATCTGTCATCTAAATTTAGCATAGGTTGAACTTGACGAACGTATATGTCTTTTTTCAACCTCATCTACTATGTAACTAAGTATATCCAAAATGTGATGAGTGGTGCACAGCAGCAAAGAACAGGTCATGTGGCAATAAGAAATGGTTTATTAAAGCTGCATTAAAAAAACGGTGGAGTACAACACCCTACGGAGAAGGAAGAGGGGTGATACCCTCACCAGATATCTCCAGGGATTATTGTGTTTATATATGCGGAACCCTTTTTGGAAATATACCGTAGTTATCATATTCCCCCTATGTGGTTACCTCTGGAAGTTTGAACTTATAATTACAAGGGATCAAGCATTTGAGCTCCTACATGAACTAATAAGCACTACACTGGCGACACACTTTATTCGAGCTTGGCTAGTCCCACGAATTCGGGTATACCCGGGTGTATTGAGGTTTGTGACTGTTTTCTGCCCGAGTGCATTGAGTTATTTTCCAAGCAGGGATTGAAGCATTTTATTCCCGCTGGCTGCAATACTGCACAGTATATATATATATACTGCATTACAATTCATGAATTTATGCCATCTGGTAGACACGCGAAGCATTGCAGCCTATTAAATCCTAATCATTATCATTTAACAGATCAGCCGCCCGTCAGCCAGGCATGAACCCAGGCTGGGAAGGCAAACGCAACGGGGCTTGTCAGAGGTGAGGAGTGGCGCATTCCAGGTATCTACCAGGTACATACCGGGTATTTGCTCGAATAAAGTGTGTCGGTGCAGTATGTACAGTAACTAAGTAGCCTGGGTTAGATAATAAGTGTAGAATGTGTTCCTTCATACAGGTGTAAAGCCCACTTATCTTTTTTAAAGAATTAAAACCAGTGGGTCCTCTGGACCATGCTGTTTTTAGCTCAGTATACCCTTCAGTTCCTAACGTACCTATGGTTTTAGTTGACGGTGTAAAAACTTCTGTTCAGGAAATCAAAATGGCCACCAAGTTCTGCAGGCCAATAGGAAGCCACGACATTAGACCGTCAAGTAAACCTGTTAGGTATTTAGGGAACCGGGTGGTCCCTGGAGTTAAGAATAGCGTGGTTCAGCTCTGGGGGATGCCCCTGGAGGATGTAAAAAAAAATTGTTCAACAGGACCTGAAATAGCCAGAGGCAGGCTAATTGTGATCACTTGCTGGCTATGCTGAGGGTACCGGCCAGTGGCGCTCCCTGGGATTGGTGTTCATACTAGACTCTCCTGCCTTACAGCATGTGCCTCTTCAATGCTTATGAAGGCAAACTGATGTTTCATTATTGTTTATTTTTAAATGTGCTTCAGTAAGTAAATCAATTAATTGAAAGCTGTAAATTATTTTAAAAATGCAAATAATATTTTTGGTAGAAAACAAAAAACTGGTTGGAGTCAAAACGGTATATTGGTCTGACATAAGTGGTAGGTCATCTGAAAAAAATTATTTCACACCCATCCAAAATAGATGGGATTGCGGCTTTAATGTATGTGTGACTGGAAGCTATGCATGTATATATGTATGCATGTATGTGTGACTGGAAGCTATGCATGTATATATGTATGTATGTGTGACTGGAAGCTATGCATGTATATATGTATGTATGTGTGACTGGAAGCTATGCATGTATATATGTATGTATGTGTGACTGGAAGCTATGCATGTATATATGTATGCATGTGTGACTGGAAGCTATGCATGTATATATGTATGCATGTGTGACTGGAAGCTATGCATGTATATATGTATGCATGTGTGACTGGAAGCTATGCATGTATATATGTATGCATGTATGTGTGACTGGAAGCTACAGTATGCATGTATATATGTATGCATGTATGTGTGACTGGAAGCTATGCATGTATATATGTCTATAGGCATGTATGTGTGACTGGAAGCTATGCATGTATATATGTCTATAGGCATGTATGTGTGACTGGAAGCTATGCATGTATATATGTATGCATGTATGTGTGACTGGAAGCTATGCATGTATATATGTATGTGTGACTGGGAGCTATGCATGTATGTATGTCTATAGGCATGTATGTATGTGTGACTGAAAGCTATGCATGTATATATGTATGCATGTGTGACTGGAAGCTATGCATGTATATATGTATGCATGTGTGACTGGAAGCTATGCATGTATATATGTATGCATGCATGTATGTATGTATGTGTGACTGGAAGCTATGCATGTATGTATGTCTATAGGCATGTATGTATGTGTGACTGGAAGCTATGCATGTATATATGTATGCATGTGTGACTGGAAGCTATTCATGTATGTATGTATATAGGCATGTATGTATGTGTGACTGGAAGCTATGCATGTATATATGTATGCATGTATGTGTGACTGGAAGCTATGCATGTATATATGTCTATAGGCATGTATGTATGTGTGACTGGAAGCTATTCATGTATGTATGTATATAGGCATGTATGTATGTGTGACTGGAAGCTATGCAGGAACATATTAGATTATTGAAGTTTGATGCTTCTTTTCTCTACTTTATTTTTCTTCTTTTTTTCTCATTTGTTTATGATATCTGCTAAGTAAACTTTTGAAGGAATATTACATTCTTCACTTTTTTATTTCAATTGTGAATTGGAAAATATAAAAGAAAATACCTTAATAAAAATATTGTATCAATTATGTAATCCCAGTCATGTTTTTTTCTCTCCCTTCATTTTGTTAGAATAGATAACCCAGAGTTCCAGGGTTGCCTTCTTTAAAATAAAATGTACTCAAGCAGCTTAGTTCATTATAACAAAATATCATGGTCCCCCATGAACGGCTTACTGTTCTGGCCACCTTGGGATGCATCCGGCTATTGAGCATAACTATGTATTTCAGGCCTTGGAAGTAGTCCAGTTTGCTGTGGCCATGTTGTACTATGCACTCGGTCAGTGATGTTGAGGAGCTGTCAGTCGAGCAGTAAGCTTTGTTTGTGATACAGAAAGTCACCCTAGGGCTCACAAAATTCCACAGCCAGGGAGACGATTACACTTTGAATCGGAAGGTCGCAACCAACAACCTTTATAATCTCTTTCAACCTTACTGTTTGATTTCATAACATGACATCAATTAGAAAAATAATTTCTTCTTTTAGATTAAACGTCAGCAATTTTTATACAATTATACAATCGTCAAACCCCTAATATTTGTTACTGTAAAAGAACTTAGAGGAACTTATAGCAAAAAAGGGAGTGAAGAAACAAATGAAATGAATGCAAGCAGTAAGACAATCTATGGAGGATAACTGGGAATGGATGATAAGACTGTGTGGTGATGACTAGATGGTATAAACATGTTATGATGCACAAGCCAACTAAGTAACACACGTACTGTAGAACTAATAATTAAACACACCCCATTTTAACCATATACTGTATATCTGTAATGCATCTTTGGCCAGGCGTGTTTATTGTTCAGCTATTTTGGGTATTTAATATAAAAATAAAGCTTGTGGCAGGGCACCTTACTGTGCAGCTAGTGGTTTTGGAGGAAGTGTGTATATAAGTAGCACAATACCCCTTGGGACTGTTCAGTTTTTCACTTCAGTCTTCTATAAAAAAAAAAAAAGTAACTAGAAGAAAAATTTAGCCCGAACGTCTATTTTCAGAAGCATTAAATAAATACCTGTATATTCCAACTGTAACTCAGCTGAAAAGTGAATGTACTGTACACATTTATCTCTTAATGGCAGGTTTTATATTGAAATATTACTCATGTTGAGTGGTCGACAAATTACCCAAAAATCTACTCGCCAAACCAAAAAAAAACAGTCGCCACCTAGCCCTGCCACAAGCCCCACCCCCAGCTCTGCCCCAGCCCCACTTTTTAAAAAAGAAATTGAATAAATTCCTAGTAAGAACTAATACCAAGATTTGTTTTTGACATAACAGTTAATTTATTGTATTACATTTATACTTTACTACAATTAGTCCTTGTTACATAGGTGTGGGGTGTGTGTGGGATGTGTTAAAATGTCAGGTGACCTCACTAATCTAGAAATAAAACCCAGATGTGAATGACTAGTTTCCTGAACCCCTTAACCAGTGTCTGGATGCCCCCGCTTCACAATATCTAAAGCAGCAATCCCGCCTGTATCTTACCTGATCCGCAGTCCCTCAATGTCCAGGTACCTCATTCCCGCAATGTTAGATGTTGACAGACAGACAGAGACAGACAGAGACAGATAGAGACAGACAGACAGAAACATACAGATACAGAAAGACAGACAGAGACAGACGGGCAGACAGACAGACCGACAGAGACTGACAGAGACCGACAGAGACCGACAGAGACAGACAGAGACAGATAGAGACAGATAGAGGCAGACAGACAGACAGACAGACAGAAACATACAGATACAGACAGACAGAGACAGACGGGCAGACAGACAGAGACAGACGGGCAGACAGACAGAGACAGACAGAGACCGACAGAGACAGACAGAGATAGACAGAGACAGAAAGGCAGACACAGACAGAGACAGACAGACAGAGAAAGACACAGACAGAGACAGACAGACAGAGACAGACAGACAGAGACCGACAGATACAGACAGGCAGAGACAGACAGACAGATACAGACATAGACAGACAAACAGAGACAGACAGACAAAGACAGACAGACAGACAGACAAAGCCAGCCAGACAGACAGAGAAAGACACAGACAGACAGACAGAGACCGACAGATACAGACAGACAGACAGAGACAGACAGAGACAGACAGAGACAGACAGACAGAGAGACAAAGACAGACAGACAGAGACAGACAGAGAGAGAGACAGACAGACAGAGACAGACAGACAGACAAAGACAGACAGACAGACAAAGCCAGCGAGACAGACAGAGACAGACAGAGACAGACTGGGACAGAGACAGACAGTCAGAGACAGTCAGAGACAGACAGACAGAGACAGATACAGACATAGACAGACAAACAGAGACAGACAGACAAAGACAGACAGACAGAGAAAGAGACAGACAGAGACAGACAGAGACAGACAGACAGAGACAGACCAGGACAGAGGCAGACAGTCAGAGACAGACAGACAGAGACAGATACAGACATAGACAGACAAACAGAGACAGACAGGCAGACAGAGAGTCAGACAGAGTCAGACAGAGACAGACAGACAGACAGTCAGAGACAGACAAACAGAGACCGACAGGCAGAAACAGACAGACAGAGAGACAGACAGAGACAGACAGAGAGACAGACAGAGACAGACAGAGAGACAGACAGAGACAAAGACAGACAGAGAGACAGACAGAAACAGACAGAGAGACAGACAGAGACAAAGACAGACAGACAGAGACAGACAGAGAGAGACAGACAGAGAGAGAGACAGACAGAGAGAAATAGACAGAGAGAGACAGACAGAGACAGACAGAGAGACAGACAGACCGAGACAGACAGACCGAGACAGACAGACCGAGACAGAAACAGGCACAGACAGACAGACCGAGACAGAAACAGGCACAGACAGACAGGGACTGCCGGATCATGATTATATGATTAAATGGGCGGCTGATTTGAATATAGATATAGACAGAGAGGATTGGGCAAACAAATGGGAGTATGCAACTAAAACCTCCATTTGTACCACAATTAAGAAAAATATTTATAAAATAATGTTTTACTGGTATCTTACTCCAGCCCGGCTAAAGCAGATTTACCCTCTGGTATCAGATCTATGTTGGAGAGGATGTGGACAAAAGGGGGACATGGTCCATATATGGTGGACCTGCCCAATAATACAGGTGTATTGGAAAACTATCCAATCCCTCATTAAAGAAGTAACAGATTTAATAATTCCGATTGATCCTCTGACTTTTTTACTGGCAAGACCGGTAGAGGATACTGACCAACCAATGAGGAGATTAATTTCATTTATCTTAACAGCAGCCAGATGCGCTATAGCAGCCTCTTGGAAAAAAATGACCCCTCTGTGACAGAGTCACTGACTTCCAGCACTCAACCAGTTAATCCTCCCTGGAGTTGTCAAGAACACCTGTAATCTAATTAATCAGCCTGGGCTGAACTGCTGAAAACAAGGAAGTGTTTGGTCACAGGCTGAGCCTGACCCAGAAAGGCAGTGAGAGAGACTGACCGGTTTTCCGTCAGAGAAGGAGGGAGACAGAAGGGGCTCCCCAGCTACCAAAGGCTGGTTAAAGAAGTTGGCAGATTGTGAGAGAAGCTGCTGAGAGAGCCGTGCTGAAGCAGTGTGAGAGAAGCTGCTGAGAGAGCCATGCTGAAGCAGTGTAATGAAGCTGAAGCAGTGTGAGAGAAGCTGCTAAGAGAGCCGTGCTGAAGCAGGGACATTTGCCAGATGGACTAAGATAAGCAAAACCCTTTCTATTGTTTACACAGACTGTACTGTTACTTTATTGCCGATGCCAGGGCATGTTTTGGGCTGACAACTGGCTTAGCTGGCGGCCCTGATAGTAAGGGCCTGAAGAAGTCAGTAAGCTCCCTGACAGGGATAGGCGTTTATTTACGTTTTTATTGGTTTATATGGTTTTCTTAAAGGGACGGTGGACCCGCGAATACGTTACTTAAACCCCTATAAATAAACCCCACGTAAATAGAAGTACTGTGTTTGGCCTTATTTGGGATCAAAGGGACCTCAATGTGATGTGGTTGTCACACACCTCTCCAGGAAAACTCTTGAAGGCAGAATCAATGAGGTAATGCTAATGGAGAAACTGACTGGCTTCTTGAATCAATCCACAGATAATTTTTACAAAACCTGGGACCCATGGCTAGCCCTGCGCTCCGGCCCAAACTGACTGGTCCATACCAGATAGAGGACTCTCGAGATGTGGATCCACAGAGAATAATTTAGGCAGAAAAAGATGAAAACTTTTTTCTCTTAATAACGACACCAGAGGGACAGACTGAAGAGTAGATAAGATAAGAACAGGATACTAGCTAGCTGGAGAACCGGTAAAACTGGGCCGAGATTATGGCTAGGTGAGCCCGGTCGGCGGGGAACAGTGGGGACAATATCCCATACACTTCCCCTCCTTCCCATCCCCCCCCCTTCCATTTCTCTCCCCCCACACCTTTCTTCTCTTCTTTCTCTGGTCTCTTTGTTTCCTTTCTGCTTAGTTCTTAGTTCTAACTGACATGGCTGGAGACCGTCTCCTCACCTCAAACTTGCTGCTGTGTTGGACACTGAGGAAGCGCAGTCTCACAGCCCCCGCTACGCACGCGCGGATCTTTCGCGGACTGTCTGCCTGCCCGCGGGTTCTGGCACCGCCCCCTGCTCTGGTGCTCGGCAGTTGCGCTCGTCCAGCCTCCCCTCTGAATCACACCCCGGTCTCCGCCCCCGCCCCGCTGATGGACAGGACCGGCGTGAAAGTGTCTTGCGCACCGGACTCTGCCCCCTGACCTCCGTGACGCGCGCGGGTCGGCACACGCTCAGTCCCGCCTCCCTTCCTGATCAGGCTGCATCATAGGGCACGCCTGGGCGCACCAGCAGCCTATGGGATTCGGTATCCTGGTTCCGCCCTGACTGTTCATTGGAGGATCTCCCTTTATATACCCTCTTGCTCCAGACTCTCATTGCTGAGCATAGTCTAGTGTGACGCTGTGCCTTGCTGCATTGAGTTCCTGTTACTTTGCCTTGTCTTGCCTTGCCTGTTTATCCTGCCGTTGCCTGACCCTGCTACTCACCTTGGACTCCGCACCTCTCCTCTCCTGATCCGGCTATGAACGACAATTCTCCAGTCTCCAGTCCTGACCTTGGCTAGTACCCTGACGATCCGCTACTCTCCAACTCTGAACTTGGCTACGTACCCCGATGATCCGCAACTCTCCTCTCCTGATTCGTCAAGTACCCTCAACTACTCTCACATCTATAATCCTGACCTGGCTTGCACGACTACATCCTAGGCACGCCCACTTAGCTGTGGGTTGGCGTTACTCAATTCCCTACCTCAGCACCGCGGTCTCGCTTCGTTTGTGGTGAGCTACGCATTACACTTCCTTGAGCAAACAGGTCCTAGAATGGGGACACTCTTCTAAATTGGCAGGTCATCCCGGGTCAAAAAGGACATTGGATCTCATCTCCCGGACTTTCTGGTGGCCTCGGATGCAGAAGGATGTTAAGGACTTTGTACTTGCGTGCCCAACTTGTGCCAGGACTAAGACTTCTAGGAACCTCCCTGCTGGGCTTCTTCACCCATTACATGTCCCGGTTCGGCCATGGACACACTTATCTATGGATTTCATGGTGGATTTACCTAACTCTAAAGGTATGAACACTATTCTTGTTGTAGTAGATCGGTTCTACAAGCAATCACACTTTGTACCTCTGAAAGGCTTGCCTAGCTCTCCCAGACTTGCTGAAATATTCATCAAGGAGATTTTTCGCCTGCATGGAGTTCCTACAGTGATGTCCCATGGGGTCCAAAAACGGAGCACAGCAGTGTCAGAGAATGGGGCCACAGACCAGAAAAAACGTTAAAAATATATTTATTAAATGTCAAGTGAGGGGTACAGGGTAACTCTGACGTGTTTCGGGAACAAGTCCCTTTGTCAAAGGGACTTGTTCCATGCCCGTTCTCCCCACCACTTCCGTGTTGGTACAGGGTCAGCCGGAATACGAGATCCAATCGATCCTGGATTCCAAAATCTCTCGAGGTTCTTTACATTATCTCGCTCATTGGAAGGGATTCGGTCCTGAGGAAAGATCGTGGGTCCCTAGTCATCAGGTTCATGCGGCAAGAATGGTCAGGAACTTTCATATGAACTTTCCAGAAAAGCCTTCATGGAGTCGCACGGAGGTCGCTCCTAGAGGGGGGTGGGTGGGTGTACTGTGAGGATTCGCCATTCTGCTGCTCCTGCCCCTTTAACACTCACTTTCCCATTGGACTACCATGGCACTCAAGAGTGGCAACATGGCGGTTGTACTTACGTGCGACGCGCGGGTTCTGCGTGGTCCCCTTCGGTCTCTGAGCATGGGGCACATTCTTGCCCCTCCTGTCTTGACGTGCAGCGCGTGCGCGGTACACGGTCTCCCCGATGGTCTGTGGTCTCCGCCCCTCGGTCCCACCCCTGTCCTGGCATCACCGCTACGTAGCGCTGTTACGCTCCTCGCTCCACCTCTACCACCGCGGGTCCTGCCTCTGGTCTCCGCCCCCGTGTTGGCATGGGTGTTGTGGCACGCGATGACGGCGCGCGACCGGGTCGCCTACGTGTTGCGCGCGCACATTCTGATGCGTAGCTATTAGCTGTGTAATAGGACGCACTTGCATGATCCAGCAGCCTATCCTGTACCGCACTCCTGCTTCCTGGTTGCCTCCCATTGGTGGGAGGTCCTATAAATATGCTCTCAGAGCTCCCAATCATTGCCGAGCAGATCCTCTGTTTGTGTGACGCTGCACTCATCACCTAGTTCCTGTCTGCCTGAACCCTGCTGCCTGACCCTGTCTGAATACTACTCTGTGATACTCTCCTGCACTGACCTTGGCTTTGGATACGACTACTCTACTCTCTCCTGCACTGACCTTGGCTTTGGAACCACGACGACGCTGCTCTCTCCTGCACTGACCGTGGCTTTGGAACCACGACGACGCTGCTCTCTCCTGCACTGACCCTTGCTTGGCTCCACGACTACTCTACTCTCTCCAACCCTGACCCTGGCTACGTAACCCAACGATCCGCTGCTCTATTCTCCAAGATCCGGCAAGTACCTCATTTACGCTGTCTTCTGTTACCCTGATCCGGCCTGCATGACTATCCTACACTCTAGACGTGCCCTCGCGGTTGTGGTTGGTGTTCTATATAGTTCCCTACCCCATCCCCGCGGTCGCGCCTCGTTTGTGGTGAGCTACGCGTTACACTTACATACATAGACAATATATGGTTGTTATGTATTTTTTTTTTTCCATGTAATTTAATTGTTTTTTATGCCCATTTATTGCCCCTGGATTTATGTATCTCCATATGGATATACACTATATACATACAGGGACAATAAATGCTTGTATTGCAAATGCTTGTTTTGATGCTTTTTATATGTTGTTTGCTGGTTTGTATAGAACTGTTTCTGCAATGTAATTTGTATTTTTATTTAGTTAAAAGTAATTTTGTGTGGTGTTTTAAATAGTTTAGATTTTGGCTGATGGTGTTACTTTGAAATTGCATTTATTTCATGGATGAGGATGGCCTTCATCATGGGTGCCTGGCAGGGGTGAGTGCAAGAAGTATTTATTTTATTTATTCTGCTTATTGTATTTTAAATGGGCAAATGCATTATTATCCATATATGGATAATAGTAATTTTGCCCATTACTGTACTGTATGTGTTAGGGGGCGGGAGGAGGGGGGGGTATAGCTGTTAGCCACTAAGGTAATGAAGTGGCTGTAAATGCATTTTTCCTGCATCGGATGCATGCCGGGGGGCTCCGGTGCTGGTATTAATGGGTATCAGCTAGGAGACCCCCGGCATCAATCCAATGCAGGAAAAGGGCCTGATTTTTTCTAAGTCCCGTCTCGCCGATACTCTCCGCTCATCCCCACCTTCTTGCCAACTTTTTGTGCTGGGACGATTTGGAGAGGAATTGTCAATTCTAAAATGGCGAGAAGCTGATCGGGGCTACAAGAATTCAGCAAGTTTAAAAAAGTGGTTTTTTTTCGCCGTGTGTCTGTCAAAAAAAAAATTGGGGCAAAAAAAAAAAGGCGAATATTTCTGTTCTCGGCAGCTTCTCGCTGCTTACTGAATCTAAACTACATTTTTGGTGAGAAAGTGGCGAAAAGTGCCTTTTCGCTGATTACTACATGACCTCCTTATTGTTGTATGTTTTTAAATATCCGTTACTTAAAGTTTCTGGTGTCATACACAGGGTATATCCGATTCAGCAGTCTGAATACAGCGTAAAGGATTGGAGCACTGAGATTGGTTTATCCCCCTGCCAAATTAGAAGCTCAGTTTGCAGCACGCTCCTTTTAAATTGGACATCGTCATGGAGAGAGCGCCTTAAATATCATGAGTGCACTCCTTCTTATCAAGCCCCTAGACAAAGCGGTAGCGAAACGTACATTGGGGCTTGTCCTTGCTGTTTGTACTCTCATCAGAATACCTCAACGAGTGCAGAATCTTGCGTCTTCCGGACGTGACAGGTGACTCAGCGGCGGTTACTGCATTCACACCAGAAGCGGTTACAAGTCTGGCTCTTACGAACATTGTATTGGGGGCTCTCTATTGGAGCTAAGTATTGCTTCAGCGTTTTTTCCTACACATTCGATTGTTCATATATCTGTGAGCCTCAGTTACTGTCACCGCCCTGATTTGATTTATTGATGGCTGTCTGGCTCATTACATCTTGCCTTGGAGACTGCCGTCTGGCAGCTTAATATCATCACACTCCCTTTGGACTGTTTCCAGTATCTGTTTACACATCCATTGATATAGAGTGGCTGTTATCTCTGGATTTATTTTAGTCAGCATCTGTATGAGTTTATTCTATCACTACATGTGAATATGTCCATTTACTTCATGTATATCAGAGACTGGTTATAGACTCTAGGTCTTCGCAGGTCCCTGGGTATAACCGTGTACTTTAGGTAGGGTTCATCACTAGTTACTGTTAGCTAAGGTGCTTTGATATTTTGACCGGCCGGTCTAGCAGGTGGGTGGCTGATTGCACGCCTCACCACTCTGTGGTTACTCTGTTCTACTATATACACTGTATCCAACACTGGTTATAGCTATTGTTTTTCACCTATACCAGGGCTCTCATGTGGTTGTATTCCACACTTTTGAGGTATATGAGATTGTTTTATTATGTGTTATATGTGACGTGTTCTTTAATAAAATTGTTATACTTTTTGTACACCTGAGTGCTTTATGTGGGATATTTTCCTTTTTTGTGTATACAGTTGTGTGATAAAGAAAGTACACCCTCTTTGAATTCTATGGTTTTACATATCAGGACATAATAACAATCATCTGTCTTAAGCAGGTCTTAAAATTAGGTAAATACAACCTCAGATGAACAACAACACATGACATATTACACGTGTTATGATTTATTTAACAAAAATAAAGCCAAAATGGAGAAGCTGTGTGTGAAAAACGAAGTACACCCTTACTGCTTCCATAGGAATTAAGATGCTAAGTAGCAGACAGGTGCTGCTAATCAAATGCCCTTGATTAATTGATCATCAGCAAGTGTGACCACCTCTATAAAAGACGAAGTTTTAGCAGTTTGCTGGTCTGGAGCATTCAGGTGTGTGTTAACACAAAGCCAAGGAGGAAAGACATCAGCAATGATCTTAGAGAAGCAATTGTTGCTGCCCATCAATCTGGGAAGGGTTATAAGGCCATTTCCAAACAATTTAAAGTCCATCATTCTACAGTGAGAAAGATTATTCAAAAGTGGAAAACATTCAAGACAGGTGCCAATCTTCCCAGGAGTGGACGTCCCAGCAAATTCACCCCAAGGTCAGACCGTGCAATGCTCAGAGAAATTGCAAAAAAAACAAGAGTTACATCTCAGACTCTACAGGCCTCAGTTAGCATGTTAAATGTTAAAGTTCATGACAGTACAATTAGAAAAAGACAGAACAAGTATGGTTTGTTTGGAAGGGTTGCCAGGAGAAAGCCTCTTCTCTCTAAAAATAACATGGCAGCACAGCTTAGGTTTGCAAAGTTGCATCTGAACAAACCACAAGACTTCTGGAACAATGTCCTTTGGACAGACGAGACCAAAATGGAGATGTTTGGCCATAATTCACAGTGCCACGTTTGGCGAAAACCAAACGCAACATATCAGCACAAACACATCATACCAACTGTCAAGCACGGTGGTGGAGGGGTGATAATGTGGGCTTGTTTTGCAGCCACAGGACCTGGGAAACTTGCAGTCATTGAGTCGACCATGAACTCCTCTGTATACCAAAGTATTCTAGAGTCAAATGTAAGGCCATCTGTCCGACAGCTAAAGCTTGGCTGAAATTGGGTCATGCAACAGGACAATGATCCCAAGCACACCAGCAAATCTACAACAGAATGGCTGAAAAAGAAAAGAATCAAGGTGTTGCAATGGCCCAGTCAAAGTCCAGACCTCAACCCGATTGAAATGCTGTGGCTGGACCTTAAGAGAACTGTGCATGAACAAATGCCCAAAAACCTCAATGAACTGAAGCAACGTTGTAAAGAAGAGTGGGCCAAAATTCCTCCACAACGATATGAGAAACTGATAAAGTCATACAGAAAGTTATTGCTACTAAAGGTGGTTCTACAAGCTATTGAATCATAAGGTATACTTAGTTTTTCACACATGACTTCTCCATTTTGGCTTTATTTTTGTTAAATAAACCATGACACGGTGTAATATGTCATGTGTTGTTGTTCATCTGAGGTTGTATTTACCTAATTTTAAGACCTGCTAAAGAACAGATGATTGTTATTATGTCCTGATATGTAAAACCATAGAATTCAAAGAGGGTGTACTTTCTTTTCCACACCACTATATATATGTTGATTTAGGTGCCTTCCTTATTTAATATAATTTAGACATTTCCAGCTGCTAGCAAGGTTTGGTCTTTTCCACTTAAATTTAATTCTGACTATTTTTTTTATATTTAATATATAAAATTGAGTCTTTCAGTTCCATTTCTTGTCTTTTGAATTTATATATATGTTCAATTGTATTAAATCATTTTTATATAATTTTTATATAAAATTTGTATATTTTATATAAATACCAGGTTCTTAACTGTTTTGTTTTCTATTTTAATTGGCTTAACACCTGATTATCTTAGTAGAGAGACTAGTTCTAATTTGCATAGCCTATCAGGACCTTGCAATCTACTATTTATGATGTTCAGGTGATGTCTGAGTCATGCCCCAGAAGAAGTCTAAACTCAGACGAAACTAGTAGGGTGAGGGTCTCTTAGAAGATATCCCTATTTTCTGATATATTCAGAACTTTTAACTGTCTTTCTATTTGCTGCAAAGCCTTATTTAAAGGCTATTGGGACTGTTATATCAATCTCGGAATTGAGCCCTGTGGCTAATCTCACCGAGTGAACGGAACCAGCGGTATTCCCGTTTAGGGGAGTGACGTCACCATCGGAGGACCCATGCAACTGCTGATTACAGCTGAGCAGTGAAGCTTCTGCGTCCGAGCACACAGACGGAGTGAGCGGTTCCTGAGATTATCAGCCCCTTTGATGCAGCGATCTGAAAGCATTTTACTGATATGCCTGTTATTTCTGCTACATTGTAAGTAGCCTCTGTTGCTTGCGCAATAATTTGATTTATAAACGTACTTCACCATATTGGTATCTTTTTCATTTATAGGTACATCTCGTTGTGGAATTCGAATATAGGACTTGTTCACATATTTATCCTTCAGGTGTTGTACTGCTGCGGCCCCGTTTAACCTCCTACATCCCAGAATTTTTTCGGGGATGTTCTCCGTATGCCACGCCACTTTCACGCGTTCAGCCGCATTCAGCACTGAACGGCTAGACAGCGCTAATAGCGCTAAACAATGAAAGACGCCCGCGGCGCCTAAAACGGCCGGAACACGGGCGGAACATGCCGCATCTGCCCGCAAGTTTGAATTTCGCGCCGAAACTGCCGCAGGAGGCTAAAGGCGACCGCCACAGTATATCCATGCACCTGTGTCTCTGATTTGCACCTTTTGTGTTTTTTTGTACTTTGTATTTTCTTTAGGGTGGTGTACACCCATTACATTGTGGCAGCACTAATAGATATCATTGCAACACTATTTAAATCAGTTTTGCGCACCTTATACTTTTTCTTTTTTTTTATATATATATATAGTGCAGAATAAATGAGTTCTTCAGTATTAGGTGATACCTTTTTTATTGGACTAACAATTTATGTATAGGACAAGCTTTCGAGAGTTCTCCTCTCTTCTTCAGGTCTAGCAATACTGATATACACAGGAATCTATGGCTAAAACAGTGTTGAGAAAAAAAGAAAAAAAAAACAACAGATATGTACTGTAGATAAGGTAGGGTGTTAAAAACATACAATACAAAACTACAATACATATCTGTTTTAGCCATTGATTCCTGTGTATATCAGTATTGCTTGACCTGAAGAAGGGAGGAGAACTCTCGAAAGCTTGTCCTATGACATAAATTGTTTGTCCAATAAAAAAGGTATCTCCTAACACTGAAGAACTCTTTTATTCTGCACTATCGTAACTGGATTAACACGGCTATTTTCTGCTCTATATACAGTATATATATATATATATATATATATATATATATATCTTTATATATAATATATATATATATATACATCAGAACATCCCCTCTGTTTCTTCCTCCCATCCTACACCTCTTCCTAACTCTCCTCCTGCCTTCCTTGACTCTTTTTCCACTGTCTCAGAGGAGGATGTGTTGCTGTTGATCGCCTCTTCTCCCTCTACCACTTGCTCTCTTGACCCCATTCCCTCCCATCTTCTAAAACCTCTTGGTCCTTGTAACAGGGGACTTATCCCTGTTCACAAATGTGCCTCTAATCCAGCAGTGTGGTGGTTAACTGCTGGTAGGCAATTAACTAACACCACCTGGCTGATTGCAGGTGGTAGAAAAAGCCTGCCTTTGAGACAGGAAGTGAGACTCCATAGCTCACACCTTAGCTGAACTAGGAGACAGAGCAGAGATTCCTTAGTCCACAACTGGGCTGAACCAAGGAAGGACAGATATCTTGAGCGACAAGCTGACCACAAGACAAAGGGGGCAAGATTCTAAACTTGGAGCCTGATATTGCCTGTGCACACAAGGGTACGGTTCCAAGAGAGCAGAGAAGCTTCCCCTACAGCAGCCCAGCTAACAGATAAGACTTTTCGTATAAGACTATTATCTATGTCTATGTGTATTGATAAATGTCTCCATGATTTGGGGCTGGTAAATAGCTTAGCTAACCAACCCAGTCAGAGAGGGCTGAGCACATGTGTAGATAGTCTCCAAAGCAGAGATAGGTTTTTTTGTTTGGCTTATTCTCTTATGTTGATTTTTGCTGTGTTTAAAGCGACAGGCACAATAAAGCCTTGTTTTAATTTCACCTTAAAAGAGTCTCCATTGTGTACCTCTGCACATGTCCTCCTACATATGGTGTCAGAAGTGGGATTTGAACACACGCCTCCATACAGAGACCAGAATTAAAGTGATACACACCCAGGCAGGAAATCTACACTGCACTGAAACTTACAAAACCACAGATGGACTCTTTTCCCCAAACCCAAGAGGAGAGAGGGAGAGACTGCTGAAGCAGGTAAACCTTATTTGCCTATCACAATAAAGTGTAATATGATCATTGAAATAGGGGGTTTGCCTTCCAGCCATAGTCAGGGTTCAAAAGTGAGTTAGCCCTTAAAAGGGATAGGCGTTTGTTGTTTTCAAATGTTTCGCTGAAGCAGTGAATACAGATGGTGATCCATGAGCGGTACTGATTCTGCAAGTAAAGGCTGCCACACCGCATAGGACTACCAGCTGTGAATGGAGTATATGCAGAAAAGTGTGAAAATTGATGTAAGACTGTGCTGAAGCAGGGGAATTTTAGCAAACAAATGCCGGGGAAAAAGGGATTGCTGAACTGTGTAAAAGGTATTCCAAAGCCAATTGCTGAGTGTTGAGTCACCCTGCCGGGAGTAAAAGAAATATTCCACTTCAAAGAATGTTTTTTTTTCTGCAAGTAAAAAAGTCTGCCTATGTATCTTGGGAGTAAAACAGGCACCCAAAGTGTGAAGTGTGAATGCCATAATACCCAAAGATGAGACTGAAAATTACTGAACTCAAGCAGAAAACCAAATTCTGTTGCTGAAGCGGAGGGATTGTACATAGCAAGTAAATAGTGTAAAGCAAATGCCTTTGCTGAAGACAGAAAATGGGCAGCTAGCAAGCACTGTATTTAAAGAAATAGAACCATGGGAATTTAAAATGGCCACCCAGCTGAAGTCAAATACAGACTCTGTAAAAATAGGGAAGAAAATGTGTTCCTGGTGTAAAGAACCCCACCTCGCGGAGCAGTGTCCCTTCAGGCCTTATTCAGACGATGAGAATAAATGCATGCACAGTAATGCTAATGTTATAAAACTTACCCAAGGGAAGAAAAAGTCTACAGAGAGGCCTGTGAGAGCTACGACCTCTACAAGCAAAATATGCCCACCTGTAGGACTAACACCATTTGGGGTTCTAGCAAATACAGTGACAACAGCTGCAATAGCACCTCCTGAGGTCAGGAAGAAAAATATACCTGATGGCCCCAAAATGGAGGACAAAATACAACGTTCCTGTAATGAACCCTACCCCACAGAAGAGTGGCCCTTCCAGTCCGATGAGGAGGAAGACATTTCTTATGGGGAACCCAAACCGAGTCACACCCACAAAACACCCCAAGAATGGTGGGGGTGCCTGAACTCGGTACGAACCGAAAAGACCGCTCTCTATGATGACGAATATGATCGGCAGGAGACAGAGCGGGAGCAGTGGATCACCGAATATTTCCGTCAGCTATTACAGTTGCAAGAAAAGCCAGGTGGATCCAGTGACGCTGCTAAAATTTCAAATGAAGATGGAGACCCCAGTATCCCTGAGGGGACGGTGTCATCCAAAACAAAAAGGCGAAAAAAGAAAAAGAAAAGCGGTTCTTCACTTACCGTGGAAGGAACAGACACATCTGCAGATCTTGCGGAGGAAAAGGGGGTCCGAAATGCCCTGCAGCCTAGAGAAAATGGAGAAGTCGTTCCGCGGATGACCGAATATCCAGAGGGCCCAAGGCAGATGTCGTGTACCCCAAAGAAGTGTCTGTCCGGTGCTAATAGTGAAAAAACCTCAACCAACCATCCCAGGGAAGCGGAGCCGGAACCGGTGAGTGACGATCCCTTGACCAGCCCTGGGGATGCCCTGAAGGTTGCCAGGCGTGACTGTGATCGGCTACGGGAAAATAACGTGAAGCTACAGAAAGATGTGCTCACAATGTACTCTTTGGCTAGGACAGAATTGGACGATCTCAAGACTGAGCTAGATACTGCAAACTCTACTATTACCGCCATGGATGAAAAGCAGAGCCAATCTGATAAAATGATGGCTAAGCTGAAGCGGAAGTATGAGGAGGCACTGAAGCAGATGACAGTCTTCCAGAAAGAGATGCACACTCTTCACATAGAGCTGAATGCCTCACAACAGCAGGTCAAAAGTGTCCGGAAAGAGGTAGACGTATCTCAGAAGGAGGTTCATACACTCCGCAGAGCACTGGATGCCTCACATCATGAGATCAACAGCTGCCGCACAGAACTGGAAGTCTCCAGAAAGGAACTTCACAGTCTCACGGAGGAGCTGGACATTTCAAAGAAAACTATCCTACATCCTAACTTAGATCTCAAAGTCTCTCAGAAGGAGCTTCAGAACCTAAACCTGGAGATGGAAGTCTCACGCCAGGAGACAGCCCGCCTCCAAGCAGATGTGGAAAAATGGAAGGTGGACTGCAAGGAGGCCCTGAATAGTACAGAGACTGAAAAAAGAGAAAATTTAAGATTAAAAAAAGAAAATTCTGAGATGACAGAACACGTCAAGGGAAAGAATGAAAAGCTGCATGAGCTTAAAGAAATAAATAAACTTTTGGAAGATGAAAAGTTTGAAGCAGAGCACCGACTGCAGAAAAACTGCAAGGTCTGCGTACGCACCTCCAGTATGCTGAGGAGAAGCAGCAAACGCTGCAGGAAGAAAAGCTGCAGGCTGCTAAAGAGGTACAAGCGCTGCAGGAACGTCTGAATACCCAGTACGTCCCCACAGAGCAGTATGAGGAGCTAAAGGCCACGCTGCATGTCTTCAAAGCATCATTGGAGGCGGAGCTTCGATACCAGGTGACTCTGTATGAGAGGGAGCGTGAGAAGGCTCAGAAACTGGAGCAAGAGCTGCAGAGACAGAGAGACTGTTCCATTCCCTTGAGTCAGTACACCAAGGAGAAAACAGACGCAGCGGCAACCTTGACGACAAAAATTACAGCGCTCCAGAATATGAAGGAGACACTGATACAGACTCAGAGAAAGCAAAGTGCGCAGATAAATTCCCTGAGAAGAGACTTGCAAGACGCACTCAAACAGATTGAGACTCTGCAGACCAGTAACTTACAGATTCCTCCAATACGGAAAAAGGTATTGGCTCTGCCCAAGCACCGGTATCCCACAGTAACTAATGCCCGTGAGGACAAGGGTACAGTGAGAGTTGGGGACTCCACGCACCTTCAAAACAAGATTACGAAGTTTGAGCCACCTAAGAATGCACTAGCCAAACCTACAGCTGCCCAACAGGCAACAAACAGAGTTAGGAGTGCAGAATCGAGACTTCCTGTGACGTCAAGAGGAATGGCTGCCTGAGAGATTGGTTCCAGAGCCCCTCCAACGTATAACCTATAAAAATAGCAACTAAATAAACAAATCCCCCCCAAAACCTACAGTCCTGAACCCCTAAGACCAGCTGGGCACAAGAACTACCTTTTCCGCCGATTTGGAGAGGGGTTGCCAGCGCTCTGGGAGGCCTCCTGTGAGCCCCGACCCCCGGTAGAAGTCCCCCCCTGACTCGCACGAAAAACTCAGATGAAACGCCTGAAGGAGTGGTGTGGGAGGTAGGAGAGGCGACGGGGCTAAGCTCCGAGTGTCCCGCGGAGTCCGCTCTAACTGCGGGGCTTGGGGATTCCCCCCCTGCGCGCGCAGCCCTTGAAGTGCGCCCACGGCGGCCTCCCGCAGCCCCAAGGGGAAGCCGGAGCTGCAACAGCATCTCCCCGCTGCGGTCCCGGTCCCCGCTTGCCCCCCCCCCAGAATAAATAAAATAAATAAACATACCCCCATCAGGCTATCCCAGCAGGGGAGAGTACCCCCTGGCTGCAGGAACTGTGAGACCCACCACGTGGCGGCAGGGGAGGAAGCGGCCATCTTAAAGGAACACTCCACTGAGGCACCATCTCCCCTTAAAGGGGTATACAGCTGCTTGTCCCAACCATCAACTTCCAACTGCTGCCTGAGCCTCAGTGTGCCACAACCCCCTACCTCCCCAGCAACACAGCGTTGAGCCAAATAAATAAATAACTACTCAGCAGCTCCAGAAACACCCCAGAAGCTCCGCAACACTCTCACACCCACCCCCCCCTTAAATAAAAGGGAATAAAAATAATAAAGTGGGGACCATAAGCAGACAGAGGAACATACAGAGCATGAGCGGCAAGGGCAAAAAAGCAGCCCAGCAAACAGTCGCGAGCTACTTTACCCCAAACCAGCGACCCGCAGGGAGCTGCGAGGACTCGCAAGACGGCGGCCTGACTCACACGCGGGAAGACCCAGGCAGAACACAGCAGCCAGAAATGGCAAACATCGACATTAATAAAGAATACCTGGAGAACCTCTTCACGAGAATGAGGAAAGAAATCCAGGATGACCTGACTAAAGCGGTCAACACCTTAAGGAGTGATATGAACCTCCTGGCTGCTAAGACGGACACTCTGAACCATAAGGTGGAAGCCTTGGAGCAGGCCCAATCCTCCGCAGAGGACGAAATAAACCGGTTACACTGGGAAATAAGGGAATTAAAGGAAAGTGCCGAAGATCAAGAAAATCGCGACCGGAGGCAGAACCTGAGAATAAGGTATGTCCCGGAGTCCGTGGAGACGGACCAGCTCCGCACTTACCTGACAGACTTGTTTATCCACCTAGTCCCGGACTTATCCCCTGATAAACTGGAGATGGATAGGGCCCACAGAGCCCCGGGGCCAAAATCTACTGACCCCAAGAGGACCAGAGATGTCCTGATTAAATTCGATTACTACTCTACGAAGGAGAAATTATTAGCAGCCAGTAGAGACAAGGGAGCCTTACAATTCCGCAACACACGAATCGAAATCTATAGAGATCTCTCGAGGAAAACTGTAGACAGGAGAAGAGAGTTAAAACCCCTCCTGCAGAAACTGAGAGAAAACAACTTAAAATATCGCTGGGGGTTCCCATTCAAATCATTGTGCAATCAGGAGGGAAATACCACACTCTATCCTACCCGGAAGAAATCCCGAGATTTATGAGGGGCCTGGGCATCCCGCAGGTGAGCGGAGGATCTGCCCATGAAGAAGCTGACGGCGCTCAGAACCAAAGACCAACCGAGAAGGTACCGCGAACTTCCCAGAGAATTGCAACCCAGCGAAACCAGGTGGGGGAAGAATAAGAATCGAGATTCAGAACTTGTCCCGACCCGATGGAGGCGGCGGGACTGCGCCCTCCATTACCCCCAGATCTCCCTCCCCCTGGATAAAAGAGAGAAACAGCTCCCCTGTCTACCCCCCCCCCCCCCCGGTGGATCTCCACTTATCTGCTGCGAGATGAAGTTGCTCTCCTTCGGAGTGTCGGTGCTCTGGGCCTCTGCCGGGAATGCGAGAAAGAGTCTCAGGACGAGAGCAGGGAGCGGCGGACAGAAGACCCGATGTAGACGAGGGGTGATGATGTTTGGTGGTGCGGGGGGGGCTTTGGTTGTGCGGGAGGGGGGGGATGATTGTCTGGGGGAGAGGGGAACCACATTTCTCTCCCCTCCCCCCTTTCCTCTCCCCTTGCTCCCTGCCCGGGCCCCCCCACCCCCCGCGCCGTGAAGGATCGGGAGCTGGTCCGGCGGTCTCTGCGGAGTCAGACCCGCCCAAAATAGACAGAGCCTGACGGCAAGCCAAAAGATAGACATATGGGGACTGAAGCTATACGAAAAAACTCCCTCGTATGTATCCAGTGTTAGTTAAATATTGTAAATATTTACCTGGAACCACCTCTACGCCAAGGGGTTCACCCACAACAGCTCGGTTCCTCCCGGGGTGCGCCCTATACCCTTAACGTTGCAGCTGACCCAAGCAAAGTAATGGGAACTGTAAACATAGGGATCTAGATGAAAACAGCGGAACAGCGCCATCTAGTGACAATACAAGCAAATGTTGGTGGGCACAGTTGGGGGGCTCACCTGGGGAGGAAATGAGAAGCCTCTGGAAGGGGGATCCCAAAAGAGGTCTTAGGCTTTCTACCATAGAGGCCAACAAGAGAAAGGGCTCCAGGGAAGGTACCCAAGGGGATGATACTTGTATAGACCTCCCCCTCCCCCGGCGCCCCCCCTTCCCATCCCCTACACCCCTCCCCTCCTACCCTCACGTGCTCCCCCCCAGCCCAGTTTATCCCCCCTCCCTTCCCCCCCCCTGGTCATATCCCTCCCCCCTCCACTTCTGCCCCCCCCTCCCCTAGCTGGGGAACACCCCTACCCCTATGCCAAACCGAGGTTCGCATGACATATAAACATAAGGTTATGAAAGCAATTAGTTAAGGGTCCCACAACGTTAGACCCGGAAGTTATATGGTTGAACAAGTTTTATGTGATTTAATATGTTTAGGTGCAATGCCTTTTGAAGGAGGGCTCTCCGGCCTCCCTGATAGCTCTCAGAGAGCGGCGCTTAGGGAAGTCTCCCAGAGGCAATAGGCCTACTACCTTCATCCTTAGAGAGATGAGGGTCTCTAAAACTGGGCTCTTGGACAGCCCACTTTCTTTTCTTTTTCCACTCTTTTCTCACACCCCTCTCTTTCCTCTCCTCCCCCATCCCCCCCATGCCCCCCCCAGCCATCCACGTGCCCAGAGAACACAGGGGACGATCTTGCAGAACCAGCTCTCATCAGCACCAGGTACTCTATACAAAAGAAAAGTCACACATAAAAATGAACACAACCCTGTTTTTCTATCCACACACACCCAGCAGGGACGAGCACATACGCAGACGACCAGGGTCTCCAGAAACCAAGATTCCACAAAAAGCCCACTCAGAGGTCAAGACAAGGTATGACTGTAGAGACGCCCACCACCTTGGGAAAGTGGAGGGACAGACAGAAGCCCTGAAATACCATCCAGGTAAAAATGGCCCATAACACAACACTTAAACTAATATCCCTAAATGTCAGAGGACTAAACTCAGTACTTAAAAGAAGGCTCGCTCTTCAGGAGCTCAAAAAGACGAAGGGAAACATCCTGTTTTTACAGGAAACTCACTTTAACACGACAACCCCCCCCCCAATACCTTCCAGAGATATTACCCTCAGACCTACTATGCATCCTGCCCAACCAAAAAGAGAGGGGTAGCTATTTTGTTCAAACAAAATGTTAAATTTTCTTTAAAAAAAGAAACTGCAGATCCGGAAGGCAGATTTCTTATCCTCCAAGGCACCTTGTCCGGGGTGGATATTACTATGGTCAATATATACGCCCCAAACGAGGCCCAAGCTGACTTCCTGAGAGAACTTTGTGACAGCCTAGCTCCCCAGCCTAAAACTACACTGTTGTTGGTCGGAGACCTAAACATGCTTGTAGACCCCGACCAGGACAGGATGAGCACATTAGATACCCCCCTCCCTCGTGCTACGGAGAAAAATGCTAGGGAATTCCGTAACATACTGAAAGAGTTCGCATTAATAGATATCTGGCAAGCACAGCACCAGGGTCAGAGGGACTACTCCTACTTCTTTCCCCCCCGCACCAGACCTACTCAAGGATTGATTATTTTCTGGGTACTAAGGATATCTTCCAGGCAACCTCCCAGTCAGATATAGGATCAATATCCTGGTCGGACCACGCCCCGGTCTCGCTGACGCTCTCCCTCCCCTTCTATAAAAATAGCCAATACAATTGGAAACTAAATGATTCTCTGTTAAACCAACCAGATGTAGAAATAGAAATTAAACAAAAACTCAGAGAATACTTTACACTGAACAAGGGCTCCGTAGAGTCATCAGCGATGCTATGGGAGGCCCATAAGGCTACAATCAGAGGGAATATCATTTCCATAGCCTCATACAAGAAAAAAGCACGACAGAAATTGTACAACGAATTGGCGGGAAAGGTCCAATTACTGGAACAAAAACATAAAACTAATCCCTCAAAAAAATTACTCAAAATATTAGATAAAGCCAGATCTGAATTCAAACAGATACAACTCGATGAAGTGGAGAGGGCGCTGCAGTGGACCAGGCAAAAATACTACGATAAAGGGAATAAGGCTGACCGGTTATTAGCATCCAAGCTAAGAGGTCTGAGAACTAAAGCCCAAGTAACAGCTTTACAAACAAAGACAGGTGCCAAAACATATTGCGAGAAACAGATAGCAGCCGAATTCTCAGACTTCTACTCTAAATTATATAATCTAAAGTTCCCAAAAAATAGATCCTCTAACGAGGAAGCTATAGCTAAATATTTAGATTCATGTAACCTTCCAAGCCTCTCAGAAGGGGATCTTGCAGAACTAAACAAAGAAATCTCCCAAGAGGAGCTCTTAAATGCCATCTCCCAACTAAAACCTAGCAAAACGCCAGGCCCAGATGGGTTCTCCAATCAATATTATCAGACATTCAAGCTAATTCTAGCTCCATATCTCCTTGATATGTTCAACGAGTTTCTGGAGGGAACAACCATCCCAGCATCTATGTCTAAGGCCAAACTAGCAGTCATACCAAAGGAAGGGAGAGACCCACTACAGTGCGGTAGTTATCGCCCCATAGCCCTCCTTAATTCGGATCTAAAACTTTTCAGTAAAATTTTAGCCAACAGATTAACCCCCATACTCCCAAGCCTAATACACATAGATCAAGTCGGGTTTATTTCCGGCAGGCAGGCCTCAGATAATACCAGGAAAATCATTAACATAATCGACAATGTACATCTCTCATCCACGAAGGCCATCCTATTGAGTCTAGATGCGGAAAAAGCATTCGATAGGATCAGATGGGACTTTTTAGATCAAACATTAATCAAATTCGGATTTAAGGGCCACTATCTGGCAGGGGTCAGAGCCCTGTACAAAAGTCCCACGGCCGTCGTGAAGCTCCCAGGAAGAGACGCAAACCCTATAAACATTAAGAATGGTACTCAACAAGGATGCCCCTTGTCTCCGCTTCTATTTGCCCTCTCTTTCGAACCCTTGGCAGCAACAATTAGAGAGGATAAAAATATAAATGGTATTGAAATTGGGGGGACAAACTATAAGATATCCCTCTTTGCTGATGACATTATCCTGACTCTGGCCAACCCCTTGACCTCACTCCCGAATTTACACTCACAATTAGACAAATTCAGCAAAATCTCGGGATACAAAACTAATATGGATAAGTCGGAAGCATTAAATATATCCCTACCCCACCCCGAGGTCAAATTACTGCAAATAAATTTCAATTATAGGTGGAGTTCCACAAAACTCAAATACCTAGGAATACAAATAACACGGGAGTACAAAACACTATTTCAATACAATTACCCACCCCTATTTGAGAGACTAAAAAAAGACCTTCAAAGCTGGAATGGATATCAGATATCTTGGCTAGGAAGAATAGCCACGGTAAAAATGAACATCCTACCAAGACTTCTGTATTACTTCCAGACTCTCCCTATTGATATCCCACTAGGTGAACTCAAAAATATGCAAAACAAAATCTTCCAATTTATTTGGCAAAATAAAAGACCAAGGGTAGCTAGAACTATCTTGCTAGCACCAAAGGAAAGCGGAGGCTTGGCAGTCCCGGATATCAAGAAATATTATTTGGCGGCCCAACTCAAACAAGTTATAATGTGGAACAACGAACCAACCACAAGCTGTTGGATTGGGATTGAGTCTGCCTATGCGAGACCTCTCTCACTCCAGGCCACCCTGTGGACCGAGAGGGGTAGGGAGACCTTCTCAGAAACATTAAAGCTGGGAGCAATGAAATGTACATGGAGAATATGGACTAAAAATAAAGACAAGTATAACCTAACGACCTCACCCTCACAACTAACGCCCATATTTAACAACCCGGAGTTCCCCCCAGGCTTGTTCCCACAGAGACTCAGTGAATTTAAAAAGTTAAAGATAATGGTAGCAGAGCAGTTTATAGGAAACGGAAAGATCCTATCGATTCAGGAACTAGAGAAAAAACACCAAACAGTGAACCTGCCAATATTTGGCTTCCTGCAGATCAGGCATTACCTGCAAACTCTTTCCAAAGAATTAACATTTCAACCATTAACAAATTTTGAGCGCCTATGCAGGAAAGGATACTACTGTAAGGGGTTGATTTCGGAAGTGTATCTGGGTCTGGCAAGAACAGCAGGTTGTTCCCAACACAATTATATGCTCAAATGGGCGGAAGATTTGAACATAGAGATCGATAGGGAAGACTGGGAGGATATCTGGGAGGCAGCTTCCAAAACATCAATATGCACCACCACCAAAGAGAATATCTATAAAATTATATTTCAATGGTACTTAACCCCGAGTAGGTTGGGCCAGATCTTCCCCGGGACCCCAGATTTGTGCTGGAGGGGATGCGGACAAAGAGGAGATATGGCTCACATCTGGTGGAATTGTCCAAAGATTCAGGTGTTCTGGGTCATGATCAAATCATTAATCCGAGAATACCTGGGGGTGGAGGTTGAGATGGACCCGCTGACCATGGTGCTGGCTAAACCAATTGACGAGCTAGAGACGGCAGAAAACAAAATGACAATACACGTACTCACGGCAGCTCGCTGTTGTGTGGCAGCTGCCTGGAAAAAAATAAATCCACCATCCAAACAGACAATACTACGAAGACTCCGCGAAATAAAGTCAATGGAGCTCCTTACAGCAAAACTAACCCAAAAAATGGACAAGTTCCATAAGACATGGGAAATATGGCCAGGTGTGTAACAGACTACTACGAAAGCTATCGGAAAAAACTAAGGGGCCAATTGGGCTGGTCCCCCCCTCCCCCCCATCCTCCCCTCCCCTTCTCTCCCTCCCCAACTCTACTTTCCTCCCCCTCTCCTTTCACCCCTCTCTCTCCCCCTATCTTTTCTTTTTTCTTCCCTGACAATAAAAGATGCACACAAAGAAGCGGCCGCTTCCATTTTAATGTACCTAATGGGGGAGTATGTGAATAGGCAATACTCAACACAACTAGTTACATATTGTGTAACATATAGTCACATATAGTGACTGGGTGGGGGTGACTGACTAGGTGGGGGGTGACTGACTGGGTGGGGAGGGGGTGGGTTCACGACGTCACTAACCTGAACCGGACACTGATAATCGAGCTGTTGGCACATGAGAGCCTATCTCATACATGCTATTGATTGCTGTCTTTTGTGAGTGGGCATTTTATAGATTTTATGTTCCTCTAATACAATTTTTATTATGGTAATGCACTAGGTGTGCGCCTGTTTCTTTTTCTTTCTTTTTTTCATGTGTGTGTGTGTGTGTGTGTGTGTGTGTGTGTGTGTGTGTGTGTGTGTGTGTGTGTGTGTGTGTGTGTGTGTGTGTGTGTGTGTGTGTGTGTGTGTGTGTGTGTGTGTGTGTGTGTGTGTGTGTGTGTGTGTGTGTAACACATGTACCCCCTCCCCTCTTGGAGATACACAGCTAGTTACTGTCTCTGTGTGGTTCTGAGGCGTACCTGTTGGTCCAGGAGAGCTGAGTGGATCTGCTGTGTAGTGGAGATCAGGACAGGCTTGTGAAGTCATCTGGTTCGGTGTCAGCACCTCCAGCTTCAGGGAACTCTGGCAGTACCAGAGGCAGTCTCCATCTGAAGCATTATCCCATACACCTCCTCACTGACTCAGTCCAGGCAGGTATATAATAGAACAGGAACTTTATTGCATCACTTCATAGATGTTATAGCAGCGGGAACAGATCTCAGAACATTCCAGGCTTCTGGAAAATGCATGCTCTTGAGTCTGGAGGCTTTAAATCTTATAGGCCAGCCATGAGGCCTGATTGGCCTCTCCCTCCAAGCCGGGAGAGAGGGAACCCACATGCACCTCCTAAGGAGGAGATGAACAGACTAATTTTTGGCCCTTCCCTTCAGAGGAACACAAAGGGGCAGGCTCAAGGTCTGTACCTATACCAGATAGGCTGTTACCAGGTCATGAGTCACCACCACCTTCTGTCACTCAAAAGGGAGCAGAAGGGGGTCCAAAGCCCACAGATTAACCTATCACTGCCAAGACTGCTTAGGACTGACGTGACAGGTAGGAGAGAAAGGTAGAAGGTACTTACCATGTTATATATACATTCACAAACATATACACATTGATTTTACACACAAACACGCATAAATATGGTTAGTACTGTATATACGTATAAATTTGGGGGATGGAATGTTCGTATGTTAATATGTATGTATGTGTAGGTACAGTATATATATATTACACACATATATACACATAATTATGATGTATATACTGTATATCTAGCTGGGAGACTCACTGTTAAAAGTTTTTTGTAAGTTGCCATTTATTTTTTAAAAGACCTTGTTCATTTATCAGTGTTTCATTAAAAAAAAAAAAAAAACCTTTGTTCACAAGCTTTCTAGTGGGTGAGGAAAGAAAAATCTAACTCTGGTATCAGCAGCTGTTCTGTGACACAAGAACTGAAATGCTATCAATATGAACATGAGAAAATCCAGCGGAGACGGAATGAAGAAGCAACGACAGCTGCTTGACAAGAATGTGCTGCTTTCTTGAATGTGAGAAAAAAGATTATACTGTAGTTACATCAGCCATAAAAAAACTAATTCTGTTTAGAAATTATCTTTATTTCCAATGGTTTGCATAAGCAGCCAGTGGTTCCAAATGTCTGCAGTATACACATACTGTATGAAATAGGTTAAGGGGTTTTAACAGGGACTAAACCCCTGTCTAAATAAGGTTTCAATATAAGCCTGTAGTGGTCTGAGGAATCCAGCAGGGAGCTCGTTAATTGCAACTAAAGACAATGAACCAGTCTCCACCTGACTAATCAGACCTGTAGTAAAGCCTCCTGCTGGAAACTGCAGGAGAGAGACTCCTGGACACAGTCACAACTGTGCTGCAAAAGCAGATGGTGTCTTGAGCACCAGGCTGTGCTGATATCAAGACACCAGGAACCAGACCTCTATTCCTGGGCACAGAGGACCATGGAATCCGCCAGAGGCTGGCTCCAACCAACCAGACTCAGAGACTGCCACAAAGGACCCCTGCTTACAGGTACCTCTTGGGACTTTGGGGGTTGTAGGTTGGAAAGAGGCTTATCTCCCAGCCAGGGACTGGGAAGTGAGTTATCCCATACAGAGGGATTGGCTGTTTTATTTATGTTGTGGTTTCTGCATTGTTTAAAGTGATGGGCTGAATAAAGCCATGGTTTAATTTTCCCAAAATCTGTCTCCCTGGTCATACCTCTGCACGTTTCTTACAGGGCCTATTCACTAAACTTCGATAAGTGCATTATTGCACTATAAATGCCCTTTTCAAGTGATATTGCATGTGTATAAATTCACAAAGCTTCAATAACAAGGCAATACCGCACTGAAACGTTTTTTTAACGAGCTATAACACTCTGGCTGTAACAGCGGCACAGTAGCTGAAAAAATGCCCAAACGCAATTTTTTTGCCAGAAACTGCTCTTCACTAAACTCCTATATGCATATCGTACTAAAAAAAACTCTTGCATTCTTTTCTCACAATCTAAAGGTGGCGACATTGGAATCATGATTTGCATATCACAGAGTTTATTTTATACTGCATAGGATTGAATCCGGGGGTCTATGGGGGTCTGCGGAGCTCACCCGCATTCATTTAATCTCTGGAGACCCCTGAATTCAATCCTAACTAATAAAAACAAAATTACATCCAGCTTCATTACCTTTGCGGCTAACCGTGCTACCCTCCCGCAAGGCCTAAACACCCACCCCGAGGCAACTACCCCCTTCACCCACCCCCTCTACAAACAACCACACAGGAATGAGCAAAAGTGATATTAGCCAAAGATGGCTAATAGCTCTTTTCCCCATTCAAAAAACTATTACAGTGCAATACACGGGGTGAAAAAAACACAATATGGGCATGTATTGCCACAATGACAATGAATGGGCAAGCTACAAAAAAAACAAGCACCAAATATATTACATTGAAATAAAAACAAACATTTGCCAAAAAAATGCATTGCTTATCATTGTGTTTATCTATACCCAGAAAGGGGCATAGATAAGCACATTGCCAGTAAATGGGCAACTTCAAAAAAATACACAATTAAATAAAAGCCAATAAATGTGTTTCTTACCTTTGCCGGGATTCACCCTCGTCTTGACCCACGACGCAATGCTCCTCATCACCATGATGCGCAGAAGTCAATGATCCTCTGTTGATTGAAGAGACGTCTCCGGTGAGTTCTTCAGTTCTTCCTTCTTGTCTTCTTTCTTTTCTTCTTTCTTCTATTCTTTGTAATCCAAAGGGTCCAGGAGATGTTTTCATAGCTGAATGGTTTGGGAGAGGTGTCAATAAGAAGTTGAAATACTTTAGGCTTGAGTGTGTGCGGGGGGAGGGGGAGAGCGCTGTATGCTAGATTACTAGTTCAAAGAAATATTTTCAACAAGTCATCATAATGTTTTGATCCCCAAACCCCCAAATAAAAATCACAGTACTATGCCACCCACCTCATAAACTATGTACAGTACATGACTAGTGTAGAATTAAAAAGCAACAATAGTGATTGATTCTCAGAATATCCAGAATTGTTATGCAAGCCCATGTCAATAAACGGAAAAAAATAATAATAATATTTTAGAACTTGATTCTCAGAATATCCAGAATTGTTATGCAAGCCCATGTCGATAACCGGAAAAAAATATATATTTTTTTTTAAAACTTGAACTTCTAATTGAATGGGAAGTCATACACGCATGCGCAGGAATGTGATGCCACGCTCGGGAAGATTCAAGCCAGAAAGCCACCCATTACAACAGAATGGTGTGGGAGAGGTGTAGATAAGAAGTTGAAATACTTTAGCCTTGTGTGTGTGCGGGGACGAGCGCTGTATGATGGATTATCAGTTCATAATGTTTAATGCGCAGAAATGCGATACTGTAACACGCCTATGCATTTCAACAATGTTCCAATGAGACATACACGCATGCGCATAAAATAAAAACAGTATGAAAAGAAGAGCAAGCCTAGTAAAAGTATTGATTAATAAATAATACATATAGAAATGTGATAATGTTATTTTCGGAAGCAGATGCGACGTTATATTTTTGTAATACTGTACTTCTTCTCCCTAAGGAGCCTCATACTACTACTGTATACAGTATGAACTCGGAACGTTAATTAATCTCTGCTTCAAATATAAATCTTTCCCATTTACAATTACAGCACGCGCACACAGAATTGCAGAAATGTAAGGCTATACTGTACTGTAGGTTGAATTGCTGTTAGACTTTCAAGACAGCTCGCGATGGCCCACCTGAGTTTCTAGACGGTATTGCAGTATTGCAGACAACGCTAAAAAAGCGAGCGCTAAAATAACGAAAACCGCTTGGAAAACTAAGAAAACAGAGCGAGTCTGGCCGCGGTTATCAGGGCGGCGCGGCTTCGGCCGTTTTAGAATAAAAGCTGGCGCAGCTATATGTATACCGTATTTCCTCGATTCTAGGACGCACTTTTTTTCCTATTTTCACATTTCTAAAATAGGTCTGCATTTTAGAATCGATGTATTAAAAAAAATCAGCTAGGGGGCGCTGCTGCAGATGCCGGCCGGGATATTGTATTGTATTGTATTGTATGTATTTATTTATATAGCGCCATTAATGTACATAGCGCTTCACAGCAGTAATACATGTGGTAATCCAATAAATAACAGATAATATAAATAACAGATCATGGGAATAAGTGCTTTAGACATTAAGGAAGAGGAGTCCCTGCTCCGAGGAGCTTACAGTCTAATTGGTAGGTAGGGAGAACGTACAGAGACAGTAGGAGGGAGTTCTGGTAAGTGCATCTGCAGGGGGCCAAGCTTTATGTGCCATGTGTTCAGAATAGCCACAGTGCTATTCATATGCTTCTTTAAGCAAGTGTGTCTTAAGGTGGGTCTTAAAGGTGGTTAGAGAGGGTGCTAGTCGGGTACTGAGGGGAAGGGCATTCCAGAGGTGAGGGGCAGTCAATGAAAAAGGTTTAAGGCGGGAGAGGGCTTAACGAGAAATTAGGGCTGAGATGTAAGGAGGGACAGAAGAGTGTAAAGCTTTAAAAGTGAGGAGAAGAATGGAGTGTGAGATGTGGGATTTGATCGGAAGCCAGGAGAGGGATTTCATGAGGGGAGATGCTGAGACAGAGCTAGGAAAGAGTAGAGTGATTCTGGCAGCAGCGTTAAGGATAGATTGTAGGGGAGACAGGTGAGAGGCAGGAAGGCCGGACAGCAGGAGGTTACAGTAATCAAGACGGGAGAGAATGAGGGCCTGAGTCAGAGTTTTAGCAGTCGAGCAACAGAGGAAAGGGCGTATCTTTGTTATATTGCGGAGGAAAAAGCGACAGGTTTTAGAAATGTTTTGAATGTGAGGGGCAAATGTGAGAGAGGAGTCGAGTGTGACCCCAAGGCAGCGTGCTTGGGCTATTGGGTGAATGATCGTAGTTCCAACAGTAATGTGGAAGGAGGTAGTAGGGCCAGGTTTGGGAGGAAGTATGAGGAGCTCTGTTTTAGCCATGTTGAGTTTAAGGCGGCGGAGGGCCATCCAGGATGATATAGCAGAGAGACATTCAGAAACTTTGGTTTGTACAGTAGGTGTAAGGTCGGGTGTTGAGAAATATATTTGTGTGTCGTCAGCATTGAGGTGATAATTAAACCCAAAAGATGTTATTAGGTCACCTAGAGAGAGTGTATACAGAGAAAAGAGAAGAGGTCCCAGGACAGAGCCCTGGGGTACCCCCACAGAGAGATCAATAGAGGAGGAGGAGGTATTAGCAGAAGAGACACTGAAAGTACGATGGGAGAGGTAGGATGAGATCCAGGATAGAGCTTTGTTCCGAATGCCAAGAGTATGGAGAATGTGAAGGAGAAGAGGGTGGTCCACGGTATCAAATGCTGCAGAGAGGTCGAGTAATATGAGCAGAGTGTAATGACCTCTGTCTTTGGCAGCATGGAGGTCGTCAGTTATTTTAGTGAGGGCTGTTTCCGTGGAGTGAGCAGTGCGGAAGCCAGATTGTAGAGGGTCTAGGAGAGAATAGGTGTTGAGAAAATGGAGCAAGCGAGAGAATACAAGACGTTCAAGGAGTTTAGAGGCAAAAGGCAGGAGGGAGACAGGCCGATAGTTAGAAAGACAGGTAGGGTCAAGCTTGCTGTTTTTGAGTAATGGTATGACTGTTATTCACAATGTGCATGAAAAGCACATGGCTGCGATCACCCCCCCCCCCCTCCCCTTCCCTGCCCTCCCCTTCCCATGAGGTGCAGAGGGATCGGAAATGCCTGCCAGGGCACATCAACATTGCCCAGAAGACCCCCCCCCCCTTCCTGAATCCCCTTGTGAAATGCAGGAAGTGCAGAGGTAGCTGTGTCTGTGGGTGTGTTTCTGTATGTGTGTCTCTGTGTTTGTGTGTGTGTGTGTGTGTGTGTGTGTGTGTTTGTCACTCTGTGTATGTCTGTGTGTTTGTGTGTGTGTGTGTCTCTGTCTGTGTGTGTCTCTGTATGTGTTTGTGTGTGTGTGTCTCTGTATCTGTGTGTCACTCTCTGTGTCTCTCTGTCTGGGTGTGTGTGTGTGTATGTGTCTCTCTGTGTGTGTGTGTCTCTCCCTGTGTCTGTGTCTGTCTCTCTGCTATCAAAAGCAAGAGAGGAGATTGTTAGAACATGTTCTTTTTACTTTAAGGAAAGCAATGAGTACAGGAATAAAAAGGTACTTGGTAACATCATAAAAAGGGGACACTAAATGTAAATAGCTAAAATCCCCCCCACACTGCCACTGCCCCTGCCATATCTGCCTCTCTCTCTCTGGTCTGTGTGTTCTCCTCCACCCCCCCCTCCATTCTCCCCCCCTCCCATTTTCTTCCCCTCCCATTCTCCCCCCCCCCCATTTTCTTCCCCCCTCCATATTTCTCTCCCCCCATTCTCTCCACCTCCGATTTTCCTCCCCCCCACTCTCTCTCCCCCCCATTCTCTCTCCCCCCCATTCTCTCTCCTCCCCATTCTCTCCCCCCCATTCTCTTTCCTCCCCCCATTCTCTTTCCTCCCCCTATTCTCTTCCCCCCCTTCCCTCCCATTCTCTCTCCCCCTTCCCTCCCATTCTCTCTCCCCCATTCTGCCTGTCGCTCCCCATTCTGTGCCTGCCTCTCTCTCCCCATTAGTTATAGAAGTGTCATGTGACCCTGCTAGTTAAAAAAATAAACAAAACAATTCTGCACATTTAATACAGTGAGATTTTTTTTCCCCAATTTTTTTTATTAAATCAAGGGTGCGTCTTAGAATTGATGGCGTCTTACAATCGAGGAAATAGGGTATATATATTGCCCCAGGCTCTCCGTGAGAAAGCTATTGTTTTTAGCAGCATTCCGTGAAGGAAAGACTGCGCATTAAACTCTGCTAACCAGCCCCATTATCCCCTTTTTACCTCAGACCAACAACAGGCTATATAAACACACCCTGTTAGTCATCCACATATAGCACGTATTCTGCTTCTGTTCACAAAAAAAACACACAATTCCATTAAAATTTTATTTAAGGATTTTATTTAAGGATTTTTAAGCTATTTTAGAATATATTTTTTCATATATTTACTTTTAATTAC
This sequence comes from Ascaphus truei, assembly GCF_040206685.1. Taxonomy (NCBI): domain Eukaryota; kingdom Metazoa; phylum Chordata; class Amphibia; order Anura; family Ascaphidae; genus Ascaphus; species Ascaphus truei. Next base: position 86,001 of record NW_027453977.1, read on the forward strand.
CAAGGTTCTTTAATTCCAAAGAGTTTTAAGCTATTTTAAAAATATATTTTTCATACATTTTTAATTCCAAAGTTCTTTTGGCTGTATTGTACCGTTCGATTACTAAAACACTAATACCGTGTTCCATATCTTCCTATCCTCTTATCTCTACGTTTGAGCAAAATCCCGTGCGCTGACCAACCCTCCACCTCCACTGCAACTACAAGAAGATTCCGGGCTTTATCTTCTCTACTGGTCCAGCTGCAGAAAACAACAAGGGCAAGTATACACTACCCTTTCTTTGGTTACACACTACCACACAGGCAACATCACAAGCCTATACAAATAGGGAGCGCCCCAACCTCTTTTCTTTTTGTCTCCGTGGCAGAGGCTCATGCCCTGCGAGCCAACAAGTTATACAGCATTGGTAGTCTTCCTATATTCTAGGGGAAACAGGGCTACATTTGGAGGCGCTGCTGAGAGCAAGACCTGGGGTGCCTCAAAAACCAAATTAAATGATCTCTGTAAATCATGGCTTTACCTTCCCGCCAGAGTGTACGTGACTAGGCGTGGCAGAAACACACCCTCGCGTAGGGTAGTTGCGGTGAGTCAGGTTCCTATCGCCATGCCTCTAGAAATGTTGCAAACTGCATTAAGGCAAATACCCAGATTTTCAAAAGCCCGCCTGGTAGATGTTCAAATAGACAAGGACCCCCAGTGGAATACCCTCCTGGTTGACTGTCGTAGGGACCTTGCCCTCATGGAGCCACAGGCCCCACAGTTTCTGCAGCTCCCTAATGCGCCACCCGGCGGAAGTCCGCTTATCTATCCTTTAGTGGAAACCCAAACCGAAGTACAGAGGGAAGAGTCCCATACGCCTTTATCTGTCAATTATCCAGAAAGCGATGTTGGAAGCTGTCGGTCTGAACTTAGCCGTCCCAGTTCCTATGTGTCAGAGGAAGCGGAGCTGTGTAGGGATATGCTGCAAAAACTCACGGAAAAGATAAACCAGTTGGCTTCTCAGCCAAGTCTACCACCATTAGTCGAGGCTTTGAAACTAGCGTCTCACTCCCCAAATTACCGGAAACTGAAAGCCTTCTCTGGGGTCCTTCCCACACCTACTGGAGAGGACGGGATAGAATCTTGGAAGGAACACACCCGGACAGTGATGGAGGAATGGTCCTGTACCGAGGCCATCAAACGACAACATCTCATGGAGTGCTTGAAACCACCTGCTTCTACTCTGGTCAGTATTCATCGGGAACAACACCCTGACCTAACTTCCAGGATAATAGTTGAGTTCCTGATGGAAGCCTACGGGGTGGCGGAAGATGAAGGAGCCCTCTGGGCTAAGTACTATGCCATCAACCAGAAGGAAGGAGAAGAATTGTCAGCCTTCATCCATCATGTTCAAATAGCTCTAGGGCCTTTGCTTCACCGCAAGTTCGTTCTCGCTTCACAAATGGATGAATACCTTCGTAAGCAGTATCTGCGGGGTTGCAGTCCCAGTCACCCAATAGCTAACATGATTCGTGACAACCTCACGCGAGGGAGTTCTCCCACATTCACTGGCTTACTTCAACATGTCAATGAACACGAGGCTCATCTATTACTCCATTCTCCTCAAAAATCCAAGGGATCCTCTACACCCAAGAGCAAGGGGTCTAGCGAGAAGAGGGAGTAAAACCCCGTCAAGTCAGCGGTAGACAAGCCAAAATATTCCGGGAGGACCTCCCCTCTCTACAACCGCCGCAAACTGCCCCGTGACCAAGTGTGGAAGAAAGGGCCACCTATCCAACGACTGCCCTATGGGAGAGCGCCGAGACCGGAGTCCGTCCCCCAAGACGTTTCCTCCAACGTTATGGTCTGTGGGGTATACACAGCGGATGGGAGAACCCCGGAGTCCTCTGAGGAGATGGGGCCCCAAGCGCCAGATGACAAGCGGGAGCCACTGCCACTGTGGACAACCCCACCACTCATGAAAACACCCGAGTAGGACCTGTAGCCCTCATACGCATCTTAGTGGATGGCATCTATTCTTCGGCGTTGCTGGACACCGGGTCCCAGTTGACCATTATATACCAAGGGTTTTATGATCAACACCCTCAGAAGAGACCATTGAGGTCAGCAGAACATATGAAAGTAAGAGGATTGAGCAGTGAAGACTACCCCATTCTCTCCCTATTTCCTTATGTTCAGGCGAGAGGCCCGGCTGCCCGTAGATATACGCCAAAGAGTATCCACTACTGGAGTTCAAAATGCCAACCACTTCAAATATGTATAGCGGCTTCAGGAGACTTTACAGCGAGCATATCAGCAGGCAGAAAAGTGTCCACGGAGAGACTAAATGCGGGAAATAAAAACGTTATGACCACAAAGTCAAACACCGTGAAATTCGTCCTGGTGACGTTGTACTTCTCCGCAACCTGGGAGTACCGGGAAAACATAAGATAGCCGACCGTTGGCGGGATGGTGCATATGAAGTGGAGTCCCAGATGCCTGGCCTCCCGGTATACCGCATCAAAGACTCTGAGGGTCGGGTAAAGGTATGGCATAGAAATCATTTGCTTCCCATTCCACAGGTGGGAGAGGATGAGCCTGAAATACAAACTACCCCTTTGGATGGTGAGCTGAACTCACATGAGGTTGGTCAAGAGACTGTAAATGATACCACCTCTGAAGATCCTATGGAGGGACCCTCCTAAAGGGGCCCCCGAACTCAACGGGCATCTCCCGGAGGAGCTACGGGTAAAGGGCCACGTAATCAAGCGTCTACTAGGGTGGCTCCCGAGAGTCAGCCCTTGGATCCACAGAGTCCATGTTTTGTGCCTTCAAGTGACTATTCAGAGACATTGATCCCCTCAAGGGAAGAGGCTGTGCATCAGGACTGTACTGGTCACTCTCCCAAGGGAGTGACAGAAGAACAGCTCTGCAGAAGCCAGAGAGTTGGTCAGCCTCCAATGAGGATGACCTATGATCAGATCGGGGCACCCCATTATGAGGCTCAGCAGTGGGCTCGCAATAGAGTGAAGTCTGTTATTTTTATGTTCAGCGAAATGTACAATCTTATATAGAGTTTTGATGTGATAAGTTGTATGTATCTTATGCATTTTTATTATATAACCTGTGTATGAAGTATATGAGTTACTGTTATGGTTGGTCCAAGCGGGGACTTTGGATTCTACGAGGGGGAGGATGTAGCCAGGTCCCCCAGGTCTGCCCCTACCTCCACTGCGGTGGGAGAGTCAGGGAGGGTTGCGACGAGTGCAGGGAGTGCTTCGGTGTGCGGAAGGCTGCGCGGTGGCCTGAACGCTCAGGGCGCCACCATTTTGGAAGTTGTGCATGCGCAGTAAGTCCAAGAGGCGACGACGCTGGAAGGGAGCTTGATTATGCGCAGGGAGTGGCTGCAGGAGCGCGTGAAGCCCAGACCAATGAGAGGAGGGCTAGAGCAGGGGACTACGAGTCCCATGAGCCTCAGTTAGACCAGGTGACGCCAGGGAGCCAATAGTGCATCCCTCTCAGAAGTTCCTTGCCTCTCAAAAGAGTTGGGTCACCTCTCCCCTAAGGGAGATCACCATCTGTGTCAGATCCCTGAACACAGTGTAGGGTATACTATCAATTGGATCTGACAGCCTCACTGCTGCAAACACTCATTAACCTTGCACTCTGTAGAACCACTGATTAACCATCTCTCCAACATCCACTAACTTTGGGCAGTCCTGTGTCTTATATAGACTCAGAAAACAGCCACACCTCTTATGTCACTAACAGTGGACACAGAGCATGTTACCACTCTCCTTGTGTACATATGCCACCTCACCAGGGTGTGAGGGCAAACCTCCATGATTGATGCTGGCAATCCTGCATACTTACCAGGTTTACTGCCAGCATGAGAAAGAACTGTATACCATTTTTATACATGGCTATATATATATATATATATATATATATATATATATATATATATACATGTAGAGGTATCAGTACCGTGTTAGCCAAGCTTCAATAATCAAAAAATAAATAGATGATACCGTTCTGTGGCTAACGAAATGCTTTTATTTGTGCGAGCTTTCGAGATACACTGATCTATATATACACACACAGTGGTTGACAAATCACCAAAAAATCTACTCGCCACACAAAAAAAATCTACTCGCCACCTAGTACCAAACGTGTGCTGCTTGGGCCAATATTTACTCGCCCGGGGGTTAAATCCACTCGCCCGGGGCGAGCAAATGTATAGGTTTGTCGAACACTATATACATATATATATATATATTGCCCCAGGCTCTCCATGGCAGAGGCTCAGGCCCTGCGAGCCAACAGGTTATACAGCATTGATAGTCTTCCTGTATTCTAGGGGAAACATGGCTACATAAGGTTGAATTAACAACAAGTGTACCATTAAAATGAATTAGTGGAACTGGTACATTAAAGTAATAAAATGTAAAAAATCAGAAATGTTAATATAAGACTAGCAAGGAAAATGTTTTTTATTTGTTTCGATGTGATCAGTGTCTTTTAAATTAGAAGAAATGAAAAAGAGAGAATAATTTGTTATATTTTTATTTGGCAGTACTGTACTTGTTAAAGTTTAGATAATTCAATTTTACACAATGTGTGATTAGGTTAGAAATGCCTCTTTATACACGTTACTGTTTAAATGTTCTTTTCCATTGAAATGTAAGATTTGCAGATATTTTTAATCCAATTCCACTCCTTTCTGAAGACTAAAATCGAAGCATATTTCTATAATTATTGTAAGAATAAAACATTTGCTTTGAAAACAGCTTTCACTACTAGAACATACAGTAATTATTTCAAACATACCAAACATTGCATAGATTCTGAGCATTTAAACAGATTTTAATGATAGCTTACATTGGATATGCTAACAATTTTGGAAATGTGATTTATTTAACAACTTTCCTAGAATAAGGACAGAATTTCCTTTAAGAAACGTATACCAGACAGGCACAGCTTAACGCTACAGGTACAGAAACAGCGGTGCTAGGTTAAAAGTTCATTTTTATCATTCCTTTCCTGGAAGTTCAGCTAGGACCCTATGTAATCCTTTGCTCACATTGGGGCCTTAAACAATCACATATGCAATCAAAGATTGAAACATCTTAATAAAAAACATAATTTGTGACTTGGTTTTGGACAACACACATTGCTTTGCTGAAGAAAGTATATATTTTAAATGTTGTAGGATTTTTTCATTACTCTGATCTTTTCTGCTCGTCAATACTTGTCAAATTCACCTTTTTATAGAAAGATCTTTAAAGGATTTAGCATTTCTAAAATTAATTTCCTTGATGACATTCGGTGAGATCAATAAAGTAAGAAATGCCAATACATGCAATAGTTTATAAGGTAATAAGAATTTATGCTATTGGTAAATCTTTTGAGGTAGTTGGGAAATATACAAAAAAAGTCTCTGAACTTATAAATGATGTTCTGCATAGCAACATAACAATAACCAATTGTGTTTAATTAAAGACAATGTTTAGTATTATAATTATATATAACTTTTAGTTGTGCTACAAACTCTCACATTTCCACACCCACCCACACCATTTATATCCCCTCTCACTCCACACACACCTTGTGTAGAGCACTGTTTATACTGTGGGCTCTCCATTCATTTTTATTCACACTGATACACATACACACTCTTTCTTCACTTGCTTTCAGTTACCCTTTGACACCTCTAGCCATAAAACACATCCACACCGGGGGAAGGAACAGCACAGATAACATTCCAAGAGACACTGTTTTTAAGTAATCCTTGCTTCATTCATTGTAACATCGCCGGAAGAAGAGATCAGTGTATCTCGAAAGCTCGCACAAATAAAAGCATTTCGTTAGCCACAGAACGGTATCATCTATTTATTTTTTGATTATTGAAGCTCGGCTAACACGGTACTGATACCTCTACATATATATATATATATATATATATATGTATATATATATATATATATATATATATATACACACACACAGTGGTGTGAAAAAGAAAGTACACCCTCTTTGAATTCTATGGTTCTACATATCAGGACATAATAACAATCATCTGTTCCTTAGCAGGTCTTAAAATTAGGTAAATACAACCTCAGGTGAACAACAACACATAACATATAACACCGTGTCATGATTTATTTAACAAAAAAAAAGTCAAAATGGAGAAGCCATGTGTGAAAATCTAAGTATATCTTATGATTCAAAAGCTTGTAGAACCACCTTTAGCAGCAATAACTTGAAGTAATCGTTTTCTGTATGATTTATCAGTCTCTCATATCGTTGTGGAAGAATTTTGGCCCAATTCATTGAGGTTTTTGGGCATTTGTTCATTCACAGCTCTCTTAAGGTCCAGCCACAGCATTTCAATTGGGTTGAGGTCTGGACTTTCACTGGGCCATTGCAACACCTTGATTCTTTTCTTTTTCAGCCATTCTGTTGTAGATTTGCTGGTGTGCTTGGGATCATTGTCCTGTTGCATGACCCAATTTCAGCCAAGCTTTAGCTGTCGGGCAGATGGCCTCACATTTGACTCTAGAATACTTTGGTATACAGAGGAGTTCATGGTCGACTCAATGACTGCAAGGTTCCCATGTCCTGTGGCTGCAAAACAAGCCCAAATCATCACCCCTCCACCACCGTGCTTGACAGTTGGTATGAGGTGTTTGTGCTGATATGCTGTGTTTGGTTTTCGCTAAACGTAGCGCTGTGCATTATGGCCAAACATCTCCACTTTGGTCTCGTCTGTCCAAAGGACATTGTTCCAGAAGTCTTGTGGTTTTTTTCAGAGGCAACTTTGCAAACCTAAGCCGCACTGCCATGTTCTTTTGTAGAGAGAATAGGCTTTCTCCTGGCAACCCTTCCAAACAAACCATACTTGTTCAGTCTCTTTCTAATTGTACTGTCGTGAACTTTAACATTTAACATGCTAACTGAGGCCTGTAGAATCTGAGATGTAACTCTTGTTTTTTTTGCAATTTCTCTGAGCATTGCACGGTCTGACCTTGGGGTGAATTTGCTGGGACTTCCACTCCTGGGAAGATTGGCAACTGACTTGAATGTTTTCCACTTTAGAATAATCTTTCTCACTGTAGAATGATAGACTTTAAATTGTTTGGAAATGGCCTTATTACCCTTCCCAGATTGATGGGCAGCAACAATTGCTTCTCTAAGATCATTGCTGATGTCTTTCCTCTTTGGCATTGTGTTAACACACACCTGAATGCTCCAGACCAGCAAACTGATAAAACTTCAGCTTTTATAGAGGTGGTCACACTTGCTGATGATCAATTAATCAAGGGCATTTGATTAGCAGCACCTGTCTGCTATTTAGCATCTTAATTCCTATGGAAGCAGTAAGGGTGTACAGCTCAACCCCGTTATAGCGCGGTCCCCGGGGGCCACCCGATCCGACCGCGCTAGATCCGGGGTCGCGCTAGTTTTAAAAAAAATGGCCGCCGCGTGCCCGATTGGGAGGAGGGAGCCGGAAGCCCTACACGTCCCCCAGCAGCCACCAGCGGCCCTCTGTGTCCAGCCGCAGCCTGTTCCTTACCTCCCTCCCCTCCACCACCGGCATCCATCCCCCTCCACCGGCATCCACCTCCTTCCCCCCCACGAGGCCCCACACCTACCGGCCCGTCGCCCGGCATCCAGAGACCCTCCGCTCCCGCCCTCAGTCTGTGTGTCTCTGACACACCACTCCTACGCGGCCCTCCGAGTCCCAGCCTGCTCCTTACTCACCCCCCCTACCGGCATCCACACCACCCCCCCTTCCTACTGACACCTCCCCCCCCTCCTCCCGATGCCAGCTCCGCTCCGAGCTCAGCAGCCGACACCAAAGGTAGGGAGGGGGAGTGGGAGGGGGTGTGTGAGTGCGGTGTACTGTGAGTGCTGTGTGCTGTGTAGTGTGTGCAGTGTGCTGGTAGTGTGTGTAGCGCAGTGTGCAGTGTACAGTGTGCAGTGAGTGCTGGTAGTGTGTGTAGTGTGCAGTGTAGTGGGGTGTGCAGTGTGCAGTGTGCAGTGTGTGCTGGTAGTGTGTGTAGAGGGCTGTGCAGTGTGCAGTGTAGTATGCAGTGAGTGCTGGTAGTGTGTGTAGTGGGCTGTGCAGTGTGCAGTGTGCAGTGAGTGTTGGTAGTGTGTGCAGTGTTAAGTGCAGTGGGGTGTGCAGTGTGCAGTGTGTGCTGGTAGTGTGTGTAGTTGCTGGTAGTGTGTGTAGTGGGCTGGTCAGTGTGCAGTGTAGTGGGGTGTGCAGTGTGCAGTGTAGTGGGGTGTGCAGTGTGCAGTGTAGTGGAGTGTGCAGTGTAGTGTGATGTGGAGTGTGTAGTGTAGTGGAGTGTGGAGTGTGCAGTGTGCAAAAATAAATCACCCATTTTAGAACTATATAAGTTCTCTACCTGGTTAGATCCACCAAAGGGCTTCTTTGATTGTAAAATGTGCACAGCCTGCTTATATAGTTCTAAAATGGGTGATAGTTTTATATCTACCACCACACAAAAATCATACAAAATCAAACAGCATTTAAACTGTAGATCCAATTTCGTAGTTTACCTTTTAGAGTGTAACTGCGGTTTACAATACATATGCAAAACTATACGCCCCCTCAGGACGCGTATATTAGAACACCTTGGTAACATTAAAAAGAAATTAACTACTCACAGTGTATCTAATCATTTTTTGTTATTTCACAATGCCAATCCAAAAGGTCTCACATTTAAAGCTATAGAACAAATTATGCCCCATTGGAGAGGGGGAAATAGAAATTCCGCTCTTATAAAGAGGGAATCCTATTGGATGTTCGAACTCCAAACAATATCCCCCTCAGGTCTAAATTTAGAATTTGATGTTAAACCCTTTCAGTAATGCATTATTGTGTTATCTAATCACAGTCTTTTGTTCTCCTTTAGATTCCTTGACAGGTCATTTACATAAATCAGTTTTCTCATAGATCGCCACACTATGTGTTGAATAAGTTTATTTCATAGACTTAATACCGTTTTAATTTTAATAGTGTTTTATTTTAATTTTATTAGTATTATTTTAAATACTGTTTTTCTATTGCTTTTTATTATATAAACTCATATTATGAAATATTTTAATAAATTATGTCATTGTTTCTTTTTGAACTCCATATATGTACGATATGAAGGTAATACACTATGCCATCGGCTATGTTTAGTTCTCTCAATCACTCAATTACCCAATTAGTTATCAACCTATGGGTTTCAAGTTTATAGTATATTAAGTCCTTAGTCACCAGTTATCGACACTCCTGAAGAAACCAAGGAAGGTGAAACGCGTAGAGTGTCGCTAGTAAACGTATCACACAGCTGACCGGAACCTTGGATCCTGCTGACGTCATTTCCGGTATCGGTGAAACGCATCCGTGAGACGCACGCCATACAGAGAAGCAGAGTACAGAGGAAGCAGAGAATCTATCCTGCAGCCGAGATCCAGTTGTGAGATCTAAATGCCTGTTTAATTCTTGAATCATGTGAGTGCATTGTATCTTACCTATTCCGATAAATATTTGCATAAAGTCTGCACTATGTCCGGTTTTCTTTTGGTCAATAAGGTACCCGTGGGCATACCGAGGTTTACATCCATACCACCGCAGCTAAAAGATACCATTACGTGTATTCATTCCATCTCACACTTGTGAGTATTCCACCTAAAGATTTTAAGAAAACATCTTCACTGTTATCACAACAATATTGCACCATCAGAATATTTCTTCTATTTCCACATGTTTGCGCTTCCCAACGATCAACACTTCATCTACTTCACATGGGATTGAGAGAGAGATCCCACCACCGGGTTACAGCAGCATTCAGCATATGTGTTTGTATTTACACTGTTGTTTTTTCACTACTGCACTGATTTTCGTTGCACATAGATAATTTAGAGCGCCATTATTGATATATTCACTTTTCACTTGTACCAATTCTCTTTACTTATCAAGGCTGCACTTGTTATCATTAAGCTATTATTAAATGGCTCTATCAAATGTTTTCTTAAATCGATCTAATAGAAATATTAATTTAGATACATATTTCAAAGATGCAAATCTTTCATTTAAAGATGATCAAGAACAAATCAATGCCACTTGTATCAAATTAGAATGCACATTGATACGTGACACTAAAAAATGGCTTGATTTACTGTTTTTAAGAAAATATGTAGAATATAAAATAATCCCTAGGGGATTGAGAATCCAAAAAAATCCATCCATGGATTTAAGTGATGAAGAATTTGTATCTAAAAGGAATATTACACAAAATGAGTGTTCTTTTAATTTAATGAAATTAATTATGCAACAACAAGAAAAACATCTCACTGTATTAGATAAAGAAATAGAGGACCTACAAACCGAATTAGGGTCTTTAGAAAATATCAAAGATTACAATAAAAGAAATGCTAAAATGCAAAAAAATATTGATACTTTAAAAAAAGAAGTGATTGCTATTAAATTACAAAAATTCAGAAGAGATCAGGATGACTATGCTAAAGGCGTAGAAAGAACATGGAACAAAGGTTCCAAAATAGCCTGAAAGCACAGTCAAATCCTGATCCTCCTGAAAAAAAGCCTTATATCTACTTCCAATATGGATACCTCTTATAGAGGCAAATTCACAGACAAATACCCCAAAAAACATGCAGGTTTTTTACCCCAGGTTTTAACAACAAAAAAAACAGATACTAAAATTCCCCCGACAGGAGGAAAGGCTAAAGAAAAAACTAAACACATAGAAATTAGCGACATTATAGGTAAATCAGCTAAAGAAAATCTGAACATAACTAATACACCACCAGCAAAAGAGTCAATATCTTTTTTAGAACCAAGGAGGTGTATGAGTTCATGGGAAACCAGGAATCCATTTCACCCCTTAACAAATTCAAAACCACCTTTAATACAAAGAAACAAAAGACGCATGTCAGAGGGAGACGAGGGGGCAGAGCACGGCAAAACAAGAAAAATGTTTTAAAAACCCAAAATATCTTTAATTTGAGTCAAAAGATTCTTACAGAAAACCAAAATAAAGTTATTAGTAAAGGACTTACCTTTGCTCCAACTATTGGACCAAATAAATTTAATTTGTATATAGATGCACACAAATTTTTGAGATCATTGACCCTCAAGAGATTTTTTATTAACAAGGAAGCAGAAGCCAGAAATTGGATTAATCCACAAATTAATGTTACAGATTGTCCAACAACATCGTTCAGGAACCTTCAGATTGTATACATTCTAAATTCAAACCAAAATCCCACTTTTTTCCTACGTTTGCAAAAGGAAACCATCTAGAAGTCTTTTTCCAACTAATTACTAAAGATCTAGAGGCTCTAACTGCCAAAAAAAACAAATATCACACAAATCTAACTAAAGATGAAAAGATAGCATTAGAAGAATTGGCATTGGATCAAAGTATTGTAATTAAACCAGCAGACAAGGGAGGGGGAGTGGTAATCATGGATCATAGCTATTATATGCATGAAGCCAACAGAATTTTAGGTGATACCAATACTTACCAAAAGCTAAAATCCAACCCCTCCACTCTTTATAAAAAGGAGTTGTTGACCCTATTAGAAGAAGGTAGAAAACAGGGTATATTGGAAGAACACAAGTTCCAATTTCTCAACACACTGGATCCAGTGTTCCCTGTTTTCTACTTCCAACCAAAAATACATAAAAATCTCACACATCCTCCCGGAAGGCCTATAATCTCCGGAATAGGGTCACTAACAGCCAATCTTTCTGAATTCATAGATAGCTATTTGCAAGAAATAGTTAAAACACAGAAATCCTATTTAAACGATACTAGAGATGTGATAATGTTATTAAGAGATATTAAATGGCAAGACAACTATTTGTTAGTCACTACAGATGTGACGGCCTTATATACATCAATTAAACATGCTGATGGATGTAGAGCCGTCAAGACCTTTTTGGAGAAGGGTGGGAAATTTCCAAACAAACAAATAGAATTTTTAATCAAATGTATAAAGTTTATTCTGCATAAGAACTTCTTCTGGTTCAATGACAATTTTTACTTACAGCTGTGTGGGACCGCCATGGGGACCAAGTTTGCGCCCAGCTACGGCAACCTGCTCATGGCCATGTGGGAAGATCAGTACATATGGTCATGGGAGGGACTGGACGCGAACTTGGTCACATGGCGGAGATACATAGATGATATCATCTTTGTTTGGAGAGGCACACAAGAGGATCTCAATATGTTCCTCATTTACCTGGATGCTAATGAATTTAATTTAAAATTTATATCTACGATTAGTGAATCCACTGTAAATTTCCTGGATCTTACAATCTACATAGAAGATAATCTAATCAAAACAAAAAATTTCTTCAAAGATGGTGATGCAAATAATTTTATTTTGCAGTCCAGTTGCCATCTTAATAAATGGATTGCAAACATCCCATACGGACAATACCGTAGATTGAAACACAACTGTACTGATAATCATATATTTGAGGAACAATCTGCCATTCTATCCAGGAAATTTGCAGAGAGACACTATGATGCCAATGCAACACATCAAGCATTGGTTAAAACCAATTCTACATCTAGAGAATCTATGTTGATTTCCACTAATAATAATAATAAAAATAGATTGGAACATAATATCATAAAGGTGCCCTTCATCACACAGTATAATAAGGATGCTAACAAAATAAACAAAATTCTTAACACACATTGGCCCATAATAAAAAAATGACCAAATATTGGGTAAACATCTACCAGATAGAGTACAGATGGTCTATAAAAAAGCTCCAAATATTAAAAACAGGCTTGCTCCCTGTGCATTGAAGAGACAACCCGTGACCAACCACTCTACCTGGTTAGATCCACCAAAGGGCTTCTTTGATTGTAAAATGTGCACAGCCTGCTTATATAGTTCTAAAATGGGTGATAGTTTTATATCTACTACCACACAAAAATCATACAAAATCAAACAGCAATTAAACTGTAGATCCAATTTCGTAGTTTACCTTTTAGAGTGTAACTGCGGTTTACAATACATAGGCAAAACCATACGCCCCCTCAGAACCCGTATATTAGAACACCTTGGTAACATTAAAAAGAAATTATACACTACACTATGCCATCGGCTATGTTTAGTTCTCTCAATCACTCAATTACCCAATTAGTTATCAACCTATGGGTTTCAAGTTTATAGTGTTACCTGTCAACCCCGGTCTCCCCCTCCCCCTTCCCCCCTCTTATCTCCCCACCCCTCCATCTCCCCCCCCCCTTCCTCCCCCCTTCCCCAGGTCCAAAATCTATAAGCTTGACCTACTGACAAAAAGAGAGGTTATAATGCTTTACATGTACTGAGCTTGTTAAGAGTTGTTCTCACGCTTATTACGCTGGTTTTAAGGATTGTCAGAAAGATATCCATGTTATGTTTATGTTAGGAGTTTTCCCTCCCCCCCCCCCCCTTCCCCTTCCCCAGGTCCAAAACCTATAAGCTTGACCTACTGACAAAAAGAGAAGCTGCAATGATTTCCATGTAATGAGCTTGCTAAGAGTTGTCTTCACTTTTATTACGCTGGTTTTACGGACTGTCAGGAAGATCTCTATGTTATGGTTATGTTAGAAGTTTCCCCCCCCATTCTATTCCGCACCCCACCAGTCAAACTCTCGTATAGACTATTTTTTTGCTACCAAAAATATCCTGGAAGCCTGCACAAATTCGGACTTAGGCCCCATTACATGGTCAGATCACGCCCCCATCACATTAACCCTATCCACCCCATTTCATAAATTAACCGCCTACACTTGGAAGCTGAACGACTCCCTACTGAACCACCCGGAGGTAGAAAAAGAAATTAAAAAGGCTCTTAGGGAGTACTTCGCTCTCAACTGGGGCACAGTAGACTCTCTGGCGGTTCTGTTGGAAGCCCATAAGGTAGCAATTAGGGGAACATTTATTTCAATTGCATCCCACAGAAAGAAGGCCAAGGTGAAATTAATAACAGATCTGACAACTAAAATAATTAAGCTGGAACAACAGCACAAATTCAACCCCTCGAAAAAGATTTATAAAACCTTGACCGCAGCCAGGATTGAGCTAAAACAAGCCCAAATGGAAGAAGTAGAAAAAGCTCTTACATGGACTAGTCAGAAATACCATGACAAGGGCAATAAGGCCGACAGACTTTTGGCGAGCAAACTAAGAGGTATACAGAAGCGTTCCCAGATCACAGCGATAAAAAATAAATCGGGAGAAATAATCTATAACGAACAAAAAATAGCGGAGGAATTTACCACATTTTATACTAAACTTTATAACCTCAAGGCTCAGGATGGGAACACGGGGACACCAGCCACTGAACCTATTAGTAATTACCTGTCCGATTGCCTCCTACCGACACTGACAGAGGAGGAGAATCAAATACTTAACGCAAAAATTACCCAAAAAGAGCTGGCGGACGCAATAAAAACATTAAAAATCTCAAAAGCCCCTGGCCCCGACGGCTTCTCCAATGTTTATTACAAAAGATTCTCCCCGATCCTAACTAAACACCTACTCAGCTTATTCAATTCATTCATGGAGGGCAGCTCAATCCCCCCATCAATGACCCAGGCCAATCTCGCCATCATCCACAAAGAGGGTAGGGACCCACTGCTATGTGGGAGCTACCGACCAATCTCCCTACTAAATAACGATCTTAAGCTATACAGCAAAATCCTGGCAAATAGACTGAATCCCATCCTACCGAGATTAATTCACAACGACCAGGTGGGGTTTGTATCTGGCAGACAAGCCTAAGACAACACCCGCAAAATTATAAATATAGTTGATCATGCCCACCTCACAGCTACCAAAGCGGTTCTGTTAAGTCTGGACGCAGAGAAGGCGTTCGATAGAATTGATTGGCTATTTCTTGACAAAACAATGCAGAAATTCGGCTTCAAAGATGCGTATCTAGCGGGAGTCCGAGCGCTGTACTGCAGCCCGTCTGCAGTGGTGAAACTCCCGGGGGGTACAGCAAAAAAATTCGAAATTAAAAATGGAACGAGACAGGGATGCCCTTTGTCCCCCGTCCTCTTCGCCCTAACAATCGAACCACTAGCGTCTAAAATACGAGACAATATAAATATACAGGTGTGACGATAGCTTTGTGACAGGCTATTAATAATACACACCAAATATAACTGGGTTGAACTGAACGAGACTTAGATATGATAAAATATCATTTATTCCTTGAAAAAGGTGAACACACGAGATTATACAAATAACAGACAAAATATGGACACTCACTTAAGATGGAAATGATGAAATAGTCAGAAATCGTGACTAGCAGTTCATACAGCAATCTTGAAAATCACAAAAGACACGAAAGACAATAGCCGTAGGCTGAGCCTGGTTCTTATACAATTATTTCCCATTGAACACAACCTGAACCCAGCCCCTCTCATAAATCAGTGGTGAGGTTGACATTTTTCCACAGAGTAAAACTCCTCCCACCCAAGGACGTTTAAAAAACTGCTTTTCCTATCTAAATAACTTCATAACTTCAGTTCAGTAATACTTACTGGCACGCGAGAAATGTTAATACATTCCGGCACGCATGACGCTCCCAATGAGACTAAATATTACCGTGTAATACTAAAATTAAGAGATATATTAATATCTGTCTCTTAGGACCTGCTAGACATCATGTGTCTGTAATCGTTATTTGCGGCTCGGTCCCCCGGTTACACATATGTAATTTTTAGCATGTTCAGCCGAGGACATCTCATGGTATTCTTATATTTAATAAGGTCACTCATTCTGATATCTCCTTGGGTAACCGCACCCCTGGCCCCCATAACCCCTGGTCAATAAATCCTTTGAAGCAGGGACTCCTGTGTAGAGAACATTTGTCACAGGTGCTAGATTTCACACCCAATGCCCCAGACCTGGGCCTAGCTGTCTCTACCAGCAAGATGTGTTAACATACACCAAACCCCCTCTGTACTTTTCACACCCAACTTCAATCAAGCCTTTTGAAGCCCAGATATTTCTGAAAAGACACCACATATTTGTATTTTCCTAAACTGCAGCTCATTAACCCCTTAAGCCCCAGTGTGTGTGTGGTGCAGACACTGGCACAGAAACAATACATTAATACAGGGGAATAAACAGTTGGATGGCTGAAGCAAGGCACAAACACATTACTGGACCCCAGTCCAGTTAACCCCATTGCTTCCCAGGTGAGAGTGGAGGGTGGCCAAATGGGGTGTAACCCCTTTAATCCCGGGCCAAACCCCCTCTTTCTTGACAACAGGGGATACCAATTGGCGGAATAAACTATAAAGTCTCATTGTTCGCAGACGATATCATATTAACATTAACGCAGCCCCAGATCTCCCTTCCCAACTTGCAAAAAGAATTAAAGGAATTTGGCAAAATATCAGGATACAAAATTAACAGTGATAAGTCAGAAGTCCTCAACATAAATCTATCAGAACCAGAGATGTGGACATTGAAATCAAACTTTAATTATAAGTGGAGCCCTACATACATCAAATACCTGGGAGTACATGTATCGAGGAACTATTGCTCCCTATACCAAAATAATTATCCCAACCTATTTAGGAAAATTAAAAAAGATCTGGATAAATGGGAAAAATACCAGATCTCATGGATCGGGAGAATGATCTCAGTTAAAATGAATATACTCCCCAGATTATTAGATTATTTCCAGACGCTCCCGATCCCTGTCCCTGGTTCTGAATTAAAAACTATCCAAAATAAAATCTTCCAATTTATTTGGAACGGAAGGAGACCCCGGGTAGCTAGGTCGGTTCTTATGGCGTCTAGGACAAAAGGAGGACTGGGGGTCCCAGACATTAATAGATATTACCAAGCAGCCCAATTAAAACAGGCGGTCATGTGGAACTCGGACCCAGACAAGCTATGTTGGCTAGCAATTGAATCTCATTACTCCAGAACGCCTTCTCTACCAGCTTTCCTCTGGAGCGGTGACAGGGGAAATGACATGGCGCCCAAATTCGGGCTGGAGGCAATGAAACATACTTGGGACATATGGGCAAAAACTAAAACTAAATTCCTACTCTCGTCCCCTTGCTCTCAGCTCACTCCAATATTTGACAACCCTAAATTACCACCAGGGTGTGAAACCCGACAATTCGACCTATTTAAAACAATGGGGATGAGAGCGATCGTGGACCTGCTGAAAGATGGACAGTGCCTGAGTCTCCAAGAATTGCGAACCAAATTAAAATTACTCCACCTAGATCCATTTAAGTTTCTCCAAATTCGACACTTTCTACAAAAAATGTCCCCATCATTGAAATTCCCCCCTCTCACAAAATTTGAGAAACTCTGTCGCGAAGGAGTACATCAAAAAGGTCTAATAACACAAATATATGCCGGCATGGAGAATCCGGCGAACTCTACCGCTCACGACTATATGCTTAAATGGGAAGCGGAATTGGACATAGTTATTGACAGAGAGGACTGGGAGGAAATATGGGACGCGGCCTCAGGAACTTCCATCTGTACCACGGTGAAGGAAAACATCTATAAAATAATGTATCATTGGTATCTTACCTCAGTGAGGTTAAAACAAATCTACCGTCTGGCCTCAGATCTATGCTGGAGAGGCTGTGGACATAGAGGGGACATGGCCCATATCTGGTGGTCATGTCCAGATATTCAGAAATACTGGCTTACGGTACAAGATTTGATAAAAGAGGTCACAGGCCTCATAATTCCTATAGATCCACTGACCTTCCTACTGGGCAGACCGATAGAGGACATCGATCGCCCAGTATGGAAATTAATCTCCTTTATTCTAACAGTAGCAAGGTGTTCAGTCGCATACTCTTGGAAGAAGATAGCGCCCCCCACCAAACAGCTAATGAAAAAAAGAGTTAACGATGTTATGAGTATGGAAAAACTCACGGCCTTCTTGAAACGCTCAACTGAACGTTCCTATAAAATCTGGGAACCCTGGTTAACCCATTAATCCGAACCAAATCAGGATACAACCCCAGACAGATCTGAACCACAGTAAGGCCGTGAAGGATGGATGCCGGGACCCGACCGGATGAGGAGAGGGTGGAATGACTCCCTCTCTCTCCCCTCCTCCCCACTCCCCCCCCCCCCCTCCTCTCCCCTCTTCTCTTTCTTTTTCCACACCCCAGGGACCATGACATGGCCTTAGGGGATCTTTCCTTTCTTTCTCTCCCCCCCACATGAACAAGGAAAATACAACTGTATTAGGCCAACACTGATAATGTAAAACCAATGTCTGTAAAGATCATTATGCCTAATAAAAACGTTTGAAAAAAAAAAAAAATTGGGGTCAATGCTCAAACCGCGTTATAAGCAGATCCGCGTTATAGAGGATCGCGCTATAACGGGGTTGAGCTGTACTTAGTTTTTCCCACATAGCTTCTCCATTTTGGCTTTATTTTTGTTAAATAAATCAGGACACGGTGTAATATGTCATGTGTTGTTGTCCATCTGAGGTTGTATTTACCTAATTTTAAGACCTGCTGAGGACCAGATGATTGTTATTATGTCCTGATATGTAAAACCATAGAATTCAAAGAGGGTGTACATTCTTTTTCACACAACTGTATATAGATCTAAAAATAAATGTAAATAGGAAACTATATACATTTATAGTATTTTATGTGACAAAACGAGAAAAGTAGTAAGAGTGTTTGTGGCTCTAGAATAAAGGTATTTGTTATGTATTACTTTTTCCCCCCAAAATATTTTATTACAATTTAGTTATTTCAAAAAACGAAAAAAAGCTATCCCCTAAATAGTTTGAACATTTAATTCTGAGGAAACATTGAGATAAAAGAAATGCATATGTAACATTTGTTTGTGCACTTATTACAAATGTGAGATGATAATACAGTACAAGGAAATATTCAGAATTAAACTAACTGGATTTTTAGGAAATTAGTAACAACTGGCTTTGAATGTCACCAATATTTTGTGTGCCCTTAACAATGAATATATCTTTCAGGTGTGATGCAGCAAAGAGTTTTAAGCACTAT
Source organism: Ascaphus truei (assembly GCF_040206685.1). NCBI lineage: Eukaryota > Metazoa > Chordata > Amphibia > Anura > Ascaphidae > Ascaphus > Ascaphus truei. Next base: position 105,050 of record NW_027453977.1, read on the forward strand.
TATTTTATGGGAAATATGAAATGCTTCATGGGAGATCAAAATTAAAGATCCTATGAACATTTCACTTTGAAATAAATACTATTTTAAGTATGTAGCCGGTCCTCCCTGTCCCAACCTCACATTGGGCCTCCTCAGGGAACTATCATTCTGGCTATAGGGACTTTGGTGGTGCATACCTGCAGGTAACAGGAGGGCCTGGGTCTCCCGCGATGTCATGGGGGATAACAGGACAGGCTACATCTGGGGCTGAGCCCGAATTCTTCTTAATGGTGCAGCGCCTCCATCTTGTGCAGCCCCCAGGTGTATGGGGTGGAGTATCTGCAAAAGAGTTATCTCCCTCTCCTCCCAATATAATCCACTCTCAGACAGGAGGTAAAACAAAAGGGTTCTCTATTGTCCAGGTTGTGTGGAAAGCCAGTGCATCAGAAAAAACAAGTCCTGTTTGGCATAATAAACTGAGGTTTAGGATAAACTCCTTCAATGTAAGCATATAGCATAACGAAGCCCTAATAGGGTTAGGGGACTAGTACCTAATGCCAGCAGCACCATAAGTAAATAGTACAGACCAACGTCCCATATATCAGAGAAAAAAGGGGTACAGCGACCCACAAAGTGAACTCACTCAGTTTCTCCTGGAGTATCCAATCTCAGAATCTTCACAGGCTGCAATCTCCCAGGTGTTGGCAGGAACAAGTAGAAAAATAAGGCAGTGCACTGCCCAAAGTAACAGAAGGAGGCTCACGGTTTTAAGCAACAAAAAATAGATTTATTACATAAAAAGTGGACAAAAGGGTCCCCCCTAGGCCACAGCAGGGGTCCACCAACTAGTTTCAGGCAAAAATGCCCTTTATCAAGGTGCCTGAAACTAGTTGGTGGACCCCTGCTGTGGCCTAGGGGGGACCCTTTTGTCCACTTTTTATGTAATAAATCTATTTTTTGTTGCTTAAAACCGTGAGCCTCCTTCTGTTACTTTGGGCAGTGCACTGCCTTATTTTTCTACTTGTTCTTTATTGTCCAGATTGGTAGCAGCAATTGCACAGCACTTCAGCAGAAGGGTGTTCACCACCAGGATGATTTCTAGACACACTCCTTGTCCAATATAGGAGGTGCCCCTTTCTCTTCTCTTACTCCTTGGTGGAGCAAGATAGTATCTCCCCTCTCCCCTAAGGCTAAGGCCCCGCTCCCAGAGTCAGCGCACCCGCACTGCAGACAGGCGGTGCGCTGAGATACACAGACCGGGAGCTGGAGCGGGAGGTGGGCGGGAGTGGGAGGTTTGACAGGGAGGGGGGGCATTGCTTGAGCGGAGGGACCCGCTACTCTCCCCCCCCCCCCTCCCTCCCTCCACGGGCTGCAGGAGGGACCCGCTACTCTCTCCCTCCCTCCACGGGCTGCAGGAGGGACCCGCTACTCTCCCCCCCCCTCCCTCCCTCCACGGACTCGGGCTGGAGCTGGAGCTGCTGAAGGTAAAGTTTAAACACACACACACGCAGGCACTCATACATACACACATACACACACACACACGCAGGCAGGCACTCATACATACACACATACACACACACAGGCAGGCAGGCACTCATACACACACACACACACACACACAGACAGAGGCAGGCACTCACGCACTCATACACACACACACACACACACACACACACACACATACACACAGACAGAGGCAGGCACTCACGCACTCATACACACACACACACACACAGACAGAGGCAGGCACTCACACACTCATACACACACACACACACACACACACACATACACACAGACAGAGGCAGGCACTCACGCACTCATACACACACACATACACACACAGATAGGCACGCACGCACTCATACACACACACGCACGCACACACAGGCAGGCACTCACGCACTCATACACACACACACAGACAGGCACGCACGCACTCAGACACACACACCGACATGCACTCACCTGCTTTCACTCCACACTCCTCCCCGCTTCCCGAAGCCTCTCCTCCTCCCAAAGCCTCCCCTCCCCATTGGCTCACAGCCACACCACGTGACGCGTCAACGCTAGGAAACACCATTCTCTTGTGTCTCCTAGCGGCTGACGCGCCACAGCGTGTAGTAAGCTGTGCCGCCAGGGGGGACCGGGACTGGCTCGCGAGGATTCCCCTGCTGGTGGGGAACTCGCGACATAGCCGCCCGCGCCAACGAGCGCAGCGGTACCGAGGCCTTAGGGAGAGCCTTCAGCATACCAGAGCCCTGGCAGCTTAATTTGAACCCACCATCCTCTGTCTGAACTGCAGAGGAACCACCTCTCTCAAGGCTAGAGAGGAACACTGTCTGACACACTGAACTCACATGCTCAACTAGACTAAACACCAGGCATGAGCACTACCTTCTCTGACCAACTGAATCACAGTGGTTGGGGCAAACCCATTTTAACTCCTGGCAAACCTGCCCTTACCAGGGATTATTGCACAGGAGGAGGAAAGAATAATAGCCCAAACCTACCAGGGCTATACACTCCCTCTGGTGGAATCCAATGGTCCCCACTTGGACCAAAATTTTGCTGGACCATCCTGCAGGCGAACAACCTGTACAATTGAAACAGAAATGACAGTTGATAAGTCATCACAGGGTACACATGCTGAACACCCACACACCCAGGGCGGTGAAATACATAGGGTAACTACCAACATGGAGGACCCAAACTAATAGTAATGCCGGGGATCTGGCTTACGCACCTCCCTCCCATTGTGATCCACAATCTTAATGAAAAAGGTTCGCAGAGGGCCATTTTCAGGGCGATACACTATCTTATTCATGTAAATCCCTCTCCCCACACTCCAAACTTTCATGAGATGACAGATCTTTTCCTCTGAATAATACACAGAGTTACTACTCTTGGTCATTTAGTACTCTATCACAGCTTCTCGCAGCCATGATTCATGCTGCTCCTCTATCTCACGCATGATAGGCTCAGGCACATATGGATAGTTAAATCCATGGGACTGTCTATAGCGGGCCACTATAGCTCTGTCAGCTCTGCTCAATTTGATCAACTTACGATCCCCAGCTGTACCTGGCAAGACCCAGGACAATGGTTCTTCAGGGGCAATTTCATCATAGAGGATGGATGGACCTTGGGGAATTATCATGCCCTGTTTAATTCCTCTTAACCTCCTCTCTAACTCGTCAGCAGCCTCTTTCTCTGAGTAGGTGCCCTTACCCCACCAACGATCAACCAAATCATCTTGTAGTATGATGAACCTAGTACGGTCCATGAACACAGAAAAGCCCTTGAACATAGGAGTCCACCATTTGGTGCTATGGTCCTCTACCCCAGATGAAGATGCTAACTCCTCCATTTCTCCTCTGGCAGATACTCCTGAGGTACCACTAGATAGTGAACCTTTACCTCTTCCTCTGTTAACATATTTACACACAGTAGTAGATTGAACGGGTGATTTCGCTCTCATGGAACTCTCCCTCACAGAAGATACGGTTTCCTTAGATTTACCCTTAGGTGTGGGCCTAAACACAGCAGGATTTTCAACCGGGATCCTACTACTCCAAGGGATCTCCCCATTTGACCCTTCATCGCTGGTCACCCAATCCCTCCAGTCCATAGACAAATGGTGTACCTTCTGCTTCTTAACCCCACTAGGACCCAGTGAGCTGGAACGTGACGGGGCAGTGGCTGGGGCAGTGGCGCTAGGGGCAGGGACCGGGGCAGGAACACATTCCTTTACACAGTCTCTGAGCCGGGCTGTGCCGCGACCTGTGGATGATTGGGGAGGCTTGACATCTACAGACCTCTTTAATCCTCGGCCCGGTACAGTGTCCATCAATTCATCTTTCTCCTTCCGATCAACGCAGACGATATCCGGAGCTGCACTTTTCCGGTCCACCCCGCGGGGGCAACTGGATGTGACGTCATCATCCGTCGACGTCGCGGACTCCCGGTACATGTCCAGGTCCCACACCGGAAGGGCGTCGTCAGTCGCTCTCAACACCGGAAGTGGCGGCGGTGGCGTTTCGGGATCGCGGAAATGCCACGGGTAAACCACGAGCCATCTTCTCACGCCGACTTCCTCTCTCGTCACCTGGCGGGAGTAAGGGGGTGGTGCTTCATCCTTACCGCTCCGAATGCTCTCGGTGGGTTTCTTCTCCTTCGCAGTCGTCTCGGGTCCCATCTCCGCTACGCTGGCAGTCGCCACTGCCATGGGATTCTTCCGCGGTTCCGACCGCACCAGCGGCTGCTGTCGGGGGATCTCCAGACTCAGCTGCTCAGCATTGCAGATAAGTTGCTCACACAGCACGGCATCGTTGCAGTGATCCGCCGGTAGGCGCATCACCACCGATGACACACTCACTTTCTCGTCGTCCGATAAGGCAGGCAGGGACACCTCCGCAGGGGAGCGATGGCGGGGTTCTTTGCTTGGGATGGGCACACTGGGCACGCAGCGGTCTGGTTCCGGCACCACCATCAGTAGCGATTCCCCTCTCCCTTGGGCAGTCACCATTTCTCCTTCCACCAGGCCCGGTAGCACAGTCTCAGCTACCGCGCTCAGGTCTGAAGCACCAGGCTTCATATCACCTTGATCAGGGGTGACATCCACCGACAGGCACTCCACTTCAGTTAGTGTCGCTTTCGGAACCTCCACAGGAGCCAGGATAGTTGAGAAGGGGTCCACTGGCCATAGGTAAAAAAAACCACACTGTGGACACCTTGCATGGGTACTCGGCTCCGGTCCAGGTAATCTGCACTGCAGACACAGACACTTCAGGTACTCTTTACCTCCCACCTCCACCACCAGGAAGCCTCCTGGGAGTGTATAGGAATTCACACGGCACAGAGGCATATCGCTAGCTGCTGACATAGTAGATAGAATTGTCTCTCGACACAAAGTTCTTGCTCACTCGCCAGTCTCAACGGAATGAAGGTGTGGAAGCTCACATCCGGCTCCTCATTTCTTCTCTTGGAGACCCTGTGATTGGTTCTTCATGTGCCCCCTCCCTCTGGTGGAGTTTAGAGGAGGGGCACTCAGCTTCTCCTCGTGACGTGAACTGGGGTGAGACCCAGTCACAGTACAGGGGGGCACGGCCACAGCTTCCGTGCTGCTTTCCTCTTGCAGACAGGGTGTTGGCTTTCGCGCCAAACCAAGCCAAATCTTTGCACACAGCTTCTCCAAAGCACGTGCGTTCCGCAGTCCCGGCGGGAACCGCCATTTTGTTTTCTCGATGCCGTGCGGGGTACCACCCACAGCCACCATTTTGGATTTCTCAGTACCACACTGGGTACTACACACAGAGATCCCAGTACTGCACGGGGTACTACATACGGCCGCCATCTTTAATGATCCCCTTGTACTCACATTAACGCAATCTTCACTGCAATCTTCACTGCCATCAGGTAGACTCCCCGGTTCATACCACACGCCATTTCAGCTCTAATCATTAATAAGATTGTAGCATACTCCAGGCTAGACAAAACTCTTTCTCTGCATACTGTACACGATAACAGTCCAGTCAAGTGCTCTGTGGTGATAGCTTGGCTACCGGCTAGATGTGCTTTTGGAGGGCTTCTCCTCCTCAGCACGGGCGTCCCTCATCTTGGCTGCCAGTAGCAAAGACCACTTTCCAGAAGTTCCGGATCCACATTACCCAGGTTACTTCCTCCAGGCATCTATGATCACTCGCCTCAGGGAACTAGAACAGCAATAGCACAGCTGCCAACGCTTTTCCACCTCTATAGATCAGTCAAGGTCGTGCTTTGCGAGGTTCGGGGACCTCCTGACTGCCCCTAGCTTCTCTCTTCCTGCAGCACTTGCTCTGGGAGTACACATATTAATCTTTCAGTTTTGCTTCGCTGAAAGCCTGTCCTGATTTATCTCAGCAGCGCCTCCATCTGTAGCCGGTCCTCCCTGTCCCAACCTCACATTGGGCCTCCTCAGGGAACTAGCATTCTGGCTATAGGGACTTTGGTGGTGCATACCTGCAGGTAACAGGAGGGCCTGGGTCTCCCGCGATGTCATGGGGGATAACAGGACAGGCTTCATCTGGGGCTGAGCCCGAATTCTTCCTAATGGTGCAGCGCCTCCATCTTGTGCAGCCCCCAGGTGTATGGGGTGGAGTATCTGCAAAAGAGTTATCTCCCTCTCCTCCCAATATACTCCACTCTCAGGCAGGAGGTAAAACAAAAGGGTTCTTTATTGTCCAGACTGGTAGCAGCAATTGCACAGCACTTCAGCACTTCAGCAGAAGGGTGTTCACCACCAGGATGATTTCTAGACACACTCCTTGTCCAATATAGGAGGTGCCCCTTTCTCTTCTCTTACTCCTTGGTGGAGCAAGATAGTATCTCTCCTCTCCCCTAAGGGAGAGCCTTCAGCGTACCAGAGCCCTGGCAGCTTAATTTGAACCCACCATCCTCTGTCTGAACTGCAGAGGAACAACCTCTCTCAAGGCTAGAGAGGAACACTGTCTGACACACTGAACTCACATGCTGAACTAGACTAAACAGGAAGAGGTAATCCTTTTAGTACAGATCCAGTAGTCCCATCCCTGTGCCTTTGACTGACACCAGGCATGAGCACTACCTTCTCTGACAAACTGAATCACAGTGGTTGGGGCAAACCCATTTTAACTCCTGGCAACCTGCCCTTACCAGGGATTATTGCACAGGAGGAAAGAATAATAGCCCAAACCTACCAGGGCTATAAGTATATCTTGTGCAGATTTTCAAATTGGAGCGGAGCGCTGGGTGACTCAGGATTATGAAAAAGAAAAATAAATACAATAGTGCAGATGGTATTGAAATAATAATATAATTAAAATGTTCTCTGTAGTAGTGGTACTCACAGATTGCACTATCAAATATAAGCGTATCAGAGACCCTTCTCTCTCTGATGGGAGCCCTTTGATGGAAATCCCTCAGAGTGGTATGTTGATAACGGAAGCTTGTAATAGAGTGGTTCAATAATTCTCCCAGGGGTATTTTGTGATACAATATGGTTCGTGGGAGAGGACAGCTGTGGATGGAGAACGCCGGTTGTTCCTGGAGCGGAGGAGCCCTTCCGCATACGTCACTGGTGCCTTCGTCACGTCCTGTGTTGTCGTAGGTCAGGGCGGAAGAGGCTGCCTGGTGTATCCGTCTCCTACTAGTTTGCCAGCAGTTGTCTCACGGTTTCCTCAGCACAATCACCTCCCACAGCGGATCGATTCTACGCGTTTTGCTGTGGCTTCTTCAGGAATCGAGGAGACGGATACACCAGGCAGCCTCTTCCGCCCTGACCTACGACAACACAGGACGTGACGAAGGCACCAGTGACGTATGCGGAAGGGCTCCTCCGCTCCAGGAACAACCGGCGTTCTCCATCCACAGCTGTCCTCTCCCACGAACCATATTGTATCACAAAATACCCCTGGGAGAATTATTGAACCACTCTATTACAAGCTTCCGTTATCAACATACCACTCTGAGGGATTTCCATCAAAGGGCTCCCATCAGAGAGAGAAGGGTCTCTGATACGCTTATATTTGATAGTGCAATCTGTGAGTACCACTACTACAGAGAACATTTTAATTATATTATTATTTCAATACCATCTGCACTATTGTATTTATTTTTCTTTTTCATAATCCTGAGTCACCCAGCGCTCCGCTCCAATTTGAAAATCTGCACAAGAACCATCTGGACCTGAACAGTCCGTCCTAAGGGTGTAGAGCTGCTTTTTTATTTACTGTATTGCACTTTTTTATTTATATAATTTTTCACACATTGGTGAAGGTCACTAAACACAATTTGTGCACTGATTATTAATTGAATCACACTGTCACGTATATCGTATAATTACTTAATTATTTAATATTCACTTATTTTTGAGAAGCGCCCGGTTTTTATCTTTTGTTTTTGCTATAAGTATATCATTTATTATTTTCTAAAGAAAAATGCAACACTTTGTTTGCAAGGAATACAAAATATAAGAACAAAGATAAAGAGCCTAGTTGTCAAAAGCACTCAAATACCCGCGTATAATATGTAAAGTTAAATGCCTTAAAATAATTTTATTTGTATTATTATTAAAATAAAGGGGTATAAACAAAAACAAGACGAGTGTAAAGGTGTATCCATGGTCAGTGGTACTATAATACATATGAAGTTATCAAAGATATTCGCTTATTGATTATTTTCATAAGAAACTGTGTGTGTCTGAGTGACAGTGTGTGTGTCTTTGTGACAGTGTGTGTGTTTGTGTGTGAGTGTGTGTGTGCGTGTGTGTGTGTGAGTGACAGTGTGTGTGTGTGTGTGTGTGTGTGTGTGTGTGTGTGTGTGTGTGTGTGTGTGTGTGTGTGTGTGTGTGTGTGTGTGTGTGTGTGTGTGTGTGTGTGTGTGTGTGTGTGTGTGTGTGTGTGTGTGTGTGTGTGTGTGTGTTTGTATGTGTGAGAGAGAGTGTGTGTGACAGAGTGTGTGTGTGACAGAGTGTGTGTGAGAGAGAGAGAGAGTGTGCGTGAGAGAGAGAGTGTGTGTGTAAGAAAGAGAGAAAGTGTGTGAGAGAGAAAGTGTGTGAGAGAGAGAGTGTGAGAGAGAGAGCGTGTGTGAGAGAGAGGGAGTGTGTGTGAGAGAGTGTGTGAGAGATAGCACATACTGTAGCACATAGCACATACTGTAGCACATACTGTAGCACATAGCACATACTGTAGCACATACTGTAGCACATACTGTAGCACATAGCACATACTGTAGCACATAGCACATACTGTAGCACATAGCACATACTGTAGCACATACTGTAGCACATACTGTAGCACATACTGTAGCACATACTGTAGCACATAGTACATACTGTAGCACATACTGTAGCACATACTGTAGCACATACTGTAGCACATACTGTAGCACATAGCACATACTGTAGCACATACTGTAGCACATACTGTAGCACATACTGTAGCACATAGCACATACTGTAGCACATACTGTAGCACATACTGTAGCACATAGTACATACTGTAGCACATAGCACATACTGTAGCACATAGCACATACTGTAGCACATACTGTAGCACATACTGTAGCACATACTGTAGCACATAGCACATACTGTAGCACATACTGTAGCACATACTGTAGCACATAGCACATACTGTAGCACATACTGTAGCACATACTGTAGCACATACTGTAGCACATAGCACATACTGTAGCACATACTGTAGCACATACTGTAGCACATACTGTAGCACATAGCACATACTGTAGCACATACTGTAGCACATACTGTAGCACATAGCACATACTGTAGCACATACTGTAGCACATACTGTAGCACATACTGTAGCACATAGCACATACTGTAGCACATAATGTAGCACATACTGTAGCACATACTGTAGCACATAGCACATACTGTAGCACATACTGTAGCACATACTGTAGCACATACTGTAGCACATACTGTAGCACATACTGTAGCATATACTGTAGCACATAGCACATACTGTAGCACATACTGTAGCACATAGTACATACTGTAGCACATACTGTAGCACATACTGTAGCACATACTGTAGCACATAGCACATACTGTAGCACATACTGTAGCACATACTGTAGCACATACTGTAGCACATAGCACATACTGTAGCACATAGCACATACTGTAGCACATACTGTAGCACATAGCACATACTGTAGCACATACTGTAG